>NW_027182833.1:1635000-1677500 GCF_041146395.1 Eulemur rufifrons | reverse complement strand
TAGGGGTTAGGGTTAGGGGTTAGGGTTAGGGTTTGGGGTTGGGGTTGGGGTTGGGGTTAGGGTTAGGGGGTAGGAGTAGGCGTAGGGGTAGGGGTAGGGTTTGGGTTAGGGGGTTAGGTTTAGGGGGTTAGTGTTATGGTTAGGGGTTAGGGTTAGGGTTAGGGTTAGGGTTAGGGTAGGGGTAGGGTAGGGGTAGGGTTAGGGTTAGGGTAGGGGTTAGGGTTGGGGTTAGGGTTAGGGTTAGGGGTTGGGGTTCGGGTTAGGGGTAGGGGTAGGGGTAGGGTTAGGGTTAGGGTTATGTTTTATGGTTTGTGTTAGAGGTTAGGGTTAGGTTTACTGTTCGTGGTTAGAGTTACGTTTAGGGGTTAGCATTAGGGTTAGGGATTAGGTTTAGGGTAAGTGTTTAGAGTTAGTGTTGGGCTTTAGGCTCGGGGCTTAGGTTCAGGGTCAGAGGTTAGGGTTGGTGGTAGGGCTTAGATTTAGCGGTCAGTTTAAGGGCACAGGACCTGGTTAATCTACGGTGAGAGGGGTGTGGTCGGAGTCACCACAAAAGCACAACATCATTCCCTGGGCCTTGGGACAAAACCTACATGCAGGACTCAGGCAGAGCCTCATCTCACACATGGCATGGCTGTATTGTAGGCTTGCTTCACTCTGGGAATGGAAGTAGTGTGAGAATTAGGGTTAGGTTTGGGGTTAGGGGTTTCGAGTTAGGGGTTAGGTTTCGAGTCAGGGTCAGGTGCTAGGGATTAGTGGTTAGGTTTAGAGTTAGTGTTAGGGGTTAGGTGTTAAGTCTGGGTTGGGGGCCAGGGTTAGGTTTAGGGTTGGGGTTAGCGTTAGGGTTAGGGGTTAGGGTTAAGGGATAGGGTTAGGGTTAAGGGTTAGGCTTAGGGTTAGGGTTCAGGGTTAGGGTTAAGGTTTAGGGTTAGAGTCAGGGTTAAGTGTTAGGGTGAGGCTTAACAGTTAGGGTTAGGGTTAGGGGGTTAGGAATAGGGTTAGGGTTAAGGGTTAGGTTTATGGTTCAGGTTTAAGGTTAGGATTAGGGGTTAGGGTTAGTGTTAACTGTAGGTCAGTGTTGGGGTTAGATCTCTAGGCATTAGCGTATAGGTTAGGGTTAGGGTTAAGTAGGGTTATGTTTAATGGTTAGGATTGGGATTAGCGTTAAGGGTTAGGGTTAAGCTTTAGGGGTTATGACTAAGGATCAATGGTTAGGGTTATTTTTAGGCGTAGGGTTAGGGTAAGGGTTTTAGGGTTAGTGTTAGTGTTGTCGGTAGGGTTAAGGTTAGGGTTGGCGTTTCAGAATTAGGGATTAGGTGTTATGGTTATGGCTAGGAGTTAGGGTTAGAATTACGGTATAGGGCTTGTTCTCAGGGTGTCATGCATTATCGTTAAGATAAGGGGTTAAGTTAGGGTTAGGGTGAGGTTTACGTGTTAAGGTGAGCAGTAGGATCAGGGTTAGGTGTTATGTTCTGGGTTAGGGTTATGGGTGTGGGGTAGGGTTTATGCTTAGGGGACGGGCCCTGTATGCACTAGGAGGCGAAGTTAGGGGTCTGTGATGGTCGCTGGGAGCCCACTCTATCGTACGCAGTGTATGGGCCTCTGGGTTTCATGCAGGACACTGTGGCAGAGCGGGCTTTCATGCATGGCTTAGTAGGATTGTAGGCTTTCAAAACTCTGAGAAAGCAAGTCTGAGAATTAGATTTAGGGTTAGGATTACGGTACGGTTTAGGGATGAAGATTAGCGATAGGGTGAGGGCTTAGGGTTAGGGGTTAGGGTTAGGGTTAGGGTTGTTGGCAGGGTGAAGGTTAGGGTTGGCATTTTAGAATTAGGGATGAGGTGTTACGGTTATGGCTAGGGGTTAGGATTAGAATTATGGGATAGGGCTTCTTCTCAGGGTGTTATGCATTAAGGTTAAGATAAGGGGAAAAGTTAGGGTTACGGGGAGATTTATGTTTTAAGGTGAGCAATAGGATCAGGGTCAGGTGCTATGTTCAGGGTGAGGGTTATCTGTTAGGGGTAGTGTTTATACTTAGCGTACAGGCCCTGTCTGCACTGGGCGGGGGGCTGGGGTTAGGGGGATGGGATTGTCCCCGGGAACCCACTCTATCATACGCTAGGTATGGGCTCCTGATTTCATGCAAGAGAGAGCTGCAGAGCCCCCTTTTACTCATGGCATGGGAGGATTTTAGGCTTTCTAAACTCTAAGAAAGCAAGAAGTCCGAGAATTAGATTTAGGGGTAGGATTATGATAATGTTTAGGGTTAGCGTTAGTGTTAAGGTGGGGTCTTAGGGTTAGGGGTTAGGGTTAGAGGTTAGTGTTAGGTGTAACAGTTACAGTTAGGTTTATGGTTAAGTTTCAGGGTTAGGGTTAAGGTTTGGGTTTAGCGTTTGGCACAGGGTTAGGCTTCAGTGTTAGCTTTATGGTTAAAGATTAGGATTAGGGTTAGTGTGAGGGTTAATGGTAAGGGTCAAGATTAAGGGTTAGGGTTGGGGTTAGGGTTAGGTTTAGGGTTAGGGCTTAGGGTTAGGGGATAGGATTAGGGTTAAGTGTTGGGCTTATGGTTAGGGTTAAAGTTTAGTGTTAGGGTTAATGTTTAGTGTTATGGTCCAGTTTAAGTGTTAGGGTGAGGGTTAACAGTTAGGATTAGGCTTAGGCGTTAGTGATATAGTGAAGGTTCAGTGTTAGGGTTAGGTTTAGGGTTCAGGGTTAGGGTTAGCTTTAGGGGTTATGGTTAGGGTTAGGTGTTAGGTTAGTGTCAGGGTTAGGTCTAGTCGTGAGGGTAAGGTTTAGGGTTAGCTTTAAGAGCTAGGGTTAGGTTTAATGGTTAGGATTAGGATTACGGTTAAAGGCTAGGGTAATGCTTAGGGGTTAGGGTGAAGGGTGAAGGGTTAGGGCTTTTGTTAGGCATAGCGTTGGGGTTAGAACTAAAGGTTCCTGTCAGTGTTAGGGTTGTAGGCAGCGTTACGGTTAGGCTTAGCAGTGGAGAATTAGGGTTAGGGATTAGGTGTTACAGTTATGACTAGGAGATAGGGTTAGAATTATGGGATAGGGGATGTTCTCAGGGAATGGGTTATGCATTAACGTTACGTTAAGAGGTTAAAGTTAGGCTCACGGTGAGGTTTACGTGTTAAGGGGAGAAATAGGAACAGGGTTAGGTGCCATGTTCAGGGTTAGGGTTATCTGTTAAAGGTATCATTTATGCTTAGCGCACGGGCCCTGTCGGCATTAAGCTGGGGGGAGGTTAGGGGGCTGGGATTGTCACCGGGAACCCACTGTATCGGACTCTGGGTATGGGCCCGTGGGTTTCATGCAGGACACAGTGGTAGAGCCTCCTTTCACACATGGCATGGGAGGATTGCAGGCTTTCTAAACTCTAAGAAAGCAAGAAGTCTGAGAATTAGATTTAGGGTTAGGATTATGGTTAGGGTTCAGGATGAAGTGTAGTGTTATGATGAGGGGATAGGGTTACAGATTAGGGTTACGGTTTAAGGTTACTATTAGGTTTAACGGTTACAGTTCGTGTTGGGGTTGAGGTTTGCGGTTAGGGTTAAGATGAGGGGTTAGGTTTTGGTACAGGGTTAGGGTTGTGTTAGGTTTAGGGTTGAAGATTAAGATTAGGGTTAGGATTAAAGGTTAGCATGAGAGTTAACGGTTAAGATTAAGGTTAAGGGTTAGGGTTAGGGTTTAGGTTTAGGGTTAAGGGTTAGGGTTAGTTTTAGGGTTAGAGTTATGTGTTAGGGTTTATGTTAGAGGTTAGGGTTAGGTTTACTGTTCACGGTTAGGGTTATGTTTAGGGGTTAGCATTAGGGTTAGGGATTAGGTTTAGGGTAAGTGTTTAGAGTTAGTGTTGGGCTTTAGGCTCGGGGCTTAGGTTCAGGGTCAGGGGTTAGGGTTGGTGGTAGGGCTTAGATTTAGCGGTCAGTTTAAGGGCACAGGACCTGGTTAATCTACGGTGAGAGGGGTGCGGTCGGAGTCACCACGAAAGCACAACATCATTCCCTGGGCCCTGGGACAAGACCTACATGCAGGACTCAGGCGGATCCTCATCTCACACATGGCATGGCTGTATTGTAGGCTTGCTTCACTCAGGAATGGAAGCAGTGTGAGAATTAAGGTTAGGGTTGGGGTTAGGGGTTTCGAGTTAGGGGTTAGGTTTCGAGTCAGGGTTAGGTGCTAGTGGTTAGGGGTAGAGTTAGTGTTACGGGTTCGGTGTTAATTCTGGGTTAGGGAGCCAGGGGTAGGTTTAGGGTTGGGGTAAGTGTTATCGTTAGCGGTTAGGGTTAATGGATAGGGTTAGAGTTAAGGGTAGGCTTAGGGTTAGGGTTCAGGGTTAGGGTTAAGGTTTAGGGTTAGGGTCAGGGTTAAGGGTTAGGGTTAGGGTTAGGGTGTTATTGTTAAGGATTAGGTTTATTGTTCAGGTTTAAGGTTAGCATTAGGGGTTTGTGTTACTTCTAACTGTAGGTCAGTGTTGGGGTTAGAACTCTAGGCATTAAGGTAAAGGTTAGAGTTAGGGTTAAGAGTTGGGGTTATGTTTAATGGTTAGGATTGGGATTAGGGTTAAGGGTTAGGGTTAAGGTTAGGGGTTATGACTAAGGATCAACGGTTACGGTTATTTTTAGGCGTAGGGTTAGGGTAAGGGGTTAGGATTAGTGTTAGTGTTGTTGGTAGGGTTAAGGTTAGGGTTGGTGTTTCAGAATTAGAGATTAGGTGTTATGCTTATGGCTAGGAGTTAGGGTTAGAATTACAGTATAGGGCTTGTTCTCAGGGTGTCATGCATTAACGTTACGATATGGGGTTAAAATTAGGGTTAGGGTGAGGTTTACGTGTTAAGGTGAGCAGTAGGATCAGGGTTAGGTGTTATGTTCTGGGTTAGGGTTATGGGTGAGGGGTAGTGTTTATGCTTAGGGCATGGGCCCTGTATGCCCTAGGAATCGAAGTTAGGGGTCGGTTGTGGTCGCTGGGAACCCACTCTATCGTACGCTGTGTATGGGCCTCTGGGTTTCTTGCAGGACACTGTGGCAGAGCCGGCTTTCATGCATGGCTTAGTAGGATTGTAGGCTTTCAAAACTCTGAGAAAGCAAGAAGTCTGAGAATTAGATTTAGGGTTATGATTACGGTACGGTTTAGGGATGAAGATTAGTGATAGGGTGAGGGCTTAGGGTTAGAGGTTAGGGTTAGGGTTAGGGTTGTTTGTAGGGTGAAGTTTAGGGTTGGCATTTTAGAATTAGGGATGAGGTCTTATGGTTATGGCTGGGGATTAGGATTAGAATTATGGGATGGGGCTTCTTCTCAGGGTTTTATGCATTAAGGTTAAGATAAGGGGATAAGTTAGGGTTACAGGGAGGTTTATGTTTTAAGGTGAGCAATAGGATCAGGGTCAGGTGTTATATTCAGGGTGAGGGTTATCTGTTAGGGGTAGTGTTTATACTTAGCGTACAGGCCCTGTCTGCACTGGGCGGGGGGCTGGGGTTAGGGGGATGGGATTGTCCCCGGGAACCCACTCTATCGTACGCTGGATATGGGCTCCTGGGTTTCATGCAGGACACAGTGGTAGAGCCCCCTTTTACTCATGGCATGGGAGGATTTTAGGCTTTCTAAACTCTGAGAAAGCAAGAAGTCTGACAATTAGATTTAGGGGTAGGATTATGGTAATGTTTATCGAGGAAGATTAGTGTTAGGGTGGGCTCTTAGGGTTAGGGGTTAGGGTTAAAGGTTTGTGTTATTTTTAACAGTTACAGTTACGTTTACGGTTAAGTTTCAGGGTTAGGGTTAAGGTTTGGTTTTATCGTTTGGCACAGGGTTAGGCTTCAGTGTTAGCTTTATGGTTAAAGATTAGGATTAGGGTTAGGGTTAAGGGTTAGTGTGAGGGTTAATGGTAAGTTTCAAGATTAAGGGTTAGGGTTGGGCTTAGGGTTAGGAATAAGGCTTCGTGTAACATTTAGGTTTAGAGTTAAGTGTTATGGTTATGGCTAGAGGTTAAGGTTAGGTTTAGGGTTCATGGTTAGGGTTACATTTAGGGGTTCGGGTTACGGGTTAAGTATAGGGCGAGTGTTTAGTGTTACTGTTGGGCGTTAGGATAAGGGCCGAGGTTTAGGGTTAGGATTTAGGTTTAGTGTTAGGGCTTAGAGTTAGTGGTTAGTTTAAGGGCACATGCTCTGTTTAATCTATGGTGGGAAGGGTGCAGACTGGGTCGCCTCAACACCACACCATCGTACTTGGGCCTTGGGCCCAGACCTACATGCAGGACTCAGGCAGAGCCTCTTCTCACTCGTGGCATGGCTCTATTGTAGGCTTGGTCAACTCTGAGAACAAAGGAAGTGTGAGAATTAGGGTTATGGTTAGGGTTATGTGTTTGGGGTTAGAGGTTTGGGTTTGAGTGAAGTTTAGTGGTTAGGAATTAGAAGTTAGGATTAGTGTGTCAGGGCTTAGGTGTTAGGTTTTTGTAAGGGGCTAGCGTTAGATTTAGGTTTAGGGTTAATGTTCAGGTGGGTTAGGGGTCAGCGTTAGGGTTAGGCTTACAAGATAGGATTAAGGTAAAGGGTGAAGGCTTAAGATTAGCAGTAAGGGTTAAGGTTAGGGTTAAGGGTTAGGGTTTCGGTCCAAGTTAAGGGTGAGAGTGAGGGTTAACAGTTGCGATTAGGGTAATGGTTTAGAGATAGTAATAGGTTTAAGGGATAGGGTTAGGGTTAGGTTTAGGGTTCGGGGTTAGGGTTAGCATTAGCGGTTAGGGTTAGGGTTAGGGGTTAGGGTTACAGTTAGGGTTAGGTCTAGGCATTATGGTAATGGTTCGTGTTAGGGTTAAGAATTAGGGTTAGGTTTAATTGTTAGGATTATGATCAGGGTAATGGTTAGGGTTAGGGTTAGCGGTTAGAGTTAGGGTTAGTGTTAGGGTTGTTTGTAGGGTGAAGGTAATGTTTAGCAGTTTAGAATTAAGGTTAGGGATTAAGTGTTACGGTTATGCTAGGAGTTAGGCTTAGAATTAAGGGATAGGGTTTGTTCTTAGGGTAAGTGTTATGCAATAACATTAGGATAGGGGTTAAAGTTAGGGTTACAGTGAGGTTTACGTGTTAAGGTGAACAATAACATCAGGGTTAGGTGTTATGTTCAGGGTTAGGGTTATGGGTGAGGTGCAGGGTTTTTGCTTAGGGCATGGGCCCTGTCAGCACTAGCAGGGGGAGTTAGGGGGCTGTGATTGTCCCCGGGAACCCACTCTATTGTACACAGAGTATGGGCTCCTGGGTTTCATGCAGGACACTGTGGCAGAGCCAGCTTTCACGCATGGCTTTGGAGAATTGTAGGCTTTTAAAACTCTGAGATAGAAAGAAGTCTGAGAATTAGATTTAGGGTTAGGATTATGGTTAGGGTTAGGGATGAAGATTAGTCAGGGAGAGGGCTTAGGGTTAGGGCTTAAGCTTCGAGTGAGGATTAGGGGTTAGGGAGTAGGTGTTGGGTTTAGTGATAGGGTTAGGGCTTAGGGGTTAGGGTTGGGTTAGGGGCTAGGGTTAGATTTAGAGTGGGGTTAGGGTTAGCGTTATGGGTTAGGGTTAGGGTTAAGGGATAGGATAAGGGTTAAGCGTTAAGGCTTAGGGTTAGCGTTAAGTGTTAGGTTTAGTTTTAAGGGTTAGGGTTACAGTTCGAGTTAAGGGTTAGTGTGGGGTTAACGGTTAGGGCTAGGGTTATGGGTTAAGGATAGAGTTAGGTTTAAGGCTTAGGATTAGGGTTCAGTGTTAGGGTTAGCATTAGGGATTAGGGTTAGGGTTAGGGGTTACGTTTACTCTTAGGGTTAGGTCTAGGCATTAGGGTACGTGTTAGTGTTAGGCTTAAGAGTTAGGGTTAGGTTTAAGTGTTAGGATTAGGATCAGGGTTAAGGGTTAGGGTTAAGTGTCAAGTGTTACGGTTATTTTTAGGTGTACGGTTAGGGTTAGCGGTTAGGGTTAGGGTTAGTTTGTAAGGATAAGGTAATGTTTAGCAGTTTTGAATTAGCCTTAGGGATTAGGTGTTACAATTGTGGCTAGGAGTTAGGGTTAGAATTAAGGGATAGGGGTTGTTCTTAGGGTAAGTCTTATGCATTAACGTTAGGATAACAGGTTCAAGTTAGAGTTATGGTGAGGTTGATGTGTTAAGGTGAGCAATAGTATCAGGGTGAGCTGTGATGTTCAGGGTTAGGGTTATGGGTGAGGGGTAGTGTTTATGCTTATATCACGAGCCCTCTCTGCTCTAGGAGGGGGCTTAGAGGGCTGGGATAGATGCCGGAAGCCACTCTATCATACACTGGGTATGGGCCCCTTGGTTTCATGCCGGACACAGTGGCCAAGCCTCCTTCTACACATGGCATGGGAGGATTGTAGGCTTTGTAAACTCTGAGAAAGCAAGAAGTCTGAGAATTAAATTTAGGGCTAGGATTAGGGTTAGGGTTAGCAATATAGGTTACTGTTATGGTGAGGGCTTAGGGTTAGGGGTTTCAGTTAGGGTCAGGGTTAAAGGTTAGTGTTAGGTTTAACAGTTACAGTTAGGTTTAGGGTTAAGCTTTAAGGTTTAAGCTTAGGGTTAAGATTAGGGGTTAGGTTTTGGTACAGGGTAAGGGTTAAGTGCTAGGTTTAGGCTTAAAGATTAGGATTAGGGTTAGGGTTAAGGTTTAGTGTGAGGGTTAACGGTTAGGGTTAAGGTTAAGTGTTAGGTTTATGGGTTAGGGTTAGGGTTAAGTGTTCATGTTAGGTTTAGGGTTAGAGTTAAGTGTTATGGTTAGGGTTAGGGGTTTGGGTTAGGTTTAGGGTTCATGGTTAAGGTTACATTTAGGGGTTAGGTTTAGGGTAAGCGTTTAGTGTTAGTGTTGGGCATTAGGGTCAGGGCTTAGGTAGGGTTAGGGGTTAGGGTCAGTGTTTGGGCTTTGATTTGGCGGTTAGTTTAAGGGTACAGGACCTGTGTAATCTATGGTGAGAAGGGTGCAGAATGTTTCCATGCGACACCACACCATCGGATCCTGGGCCTTTGGCCCAGACCTACTTGCAGGACTCATGCGGAAACTCTACTCACGCATTGCATGGTTGTATTTTAGGCTTGGTTAACTCTGAGAATGGAAGTAGTGTGAGAAATAGGGTTATGGTTAGGGTTAAGGGTTTGGTGTTAGGGGTTAGGGTTCAAGTGAGGTTTAGTGGTTAGGGACTAGGATTTAGGGTTAGTGTTAGGGTTAGGGGTTAGTTTTGCGTTAGGGGCTAGGGTTAGATTTATGGTTGGGGTTAGTGTTAGGGTTAGGATTAGGCATCAGGGTTAGTGTTAGGGTTAAAGGATAGGATTGGCGTTAAGTGTTTAGGCTTAGGGTTTGTGTTAAGTGTTAGGGTTGGGGTTTAGGCTTAGGGTTACGGTTTGAGTTAAGCTCTAGGGTGAGGGTTAAAGATTAGGCTTAGGATTATTGGTTAGGGACAGAGTTATGTTTAAGGGTTAGGGATAGGGTTAGGTTTAGGGTTCAGTGTTAGGGTTAGCATTAGGGGTTAGGGTTAGGGTTAGGGGTTAGGCGTAGTGATGTATTAAGGGCTATGGTTAGAATTAGGATTGGGGTTAGTGTTAGGTTTAGGGTTAGGGGTTAGGTTTAGGGTTAAGGGATAGGATTATGGTTAAGGGTTGGGCGTAGCTTTAGGGTTAAGATTTAGTGTTAGGGTCCGGTTTAAGGGTTAGGGTGAGGGTTAACGGTTAGGGTTAGGGTTGGGGTTAGGGGTTAGGGATATAGTTAGTATTAAGTGTTAGAGTTAGGTTTAGGGTTCAGGGTTAGGGTTAGCTTTAGGGGTTATGATTAGGGTTAGGTGTTAGTTTAGTGTTAGTGTTAGGTCTAGGCGTCAGGGTAAGGTTTAGGGTTAGGGTTAAGAGCTAAGGTTGGGTTTAGTGGTTAGGATTAGGGTTAGGGTTAGGAGTTAGGGTAAAGGGTCAAGGGTTAGCATTATTTTTAGCCATAGCTTTGGCGTTAGGAGTAAGGGTTAGGTTCAGTGTTAGGGTAACAGTAGGTTACCGTAACAGTAACTACGTAGGGTAACAGTTAGTGTTAGTGGTTTAGAATTAGGGTTAGGGATTAGTTGTCACAGTTATGACTAGGAGATAGGGTTAGAATTATGGGATAGGGGTTAATCTCAGGGTAAGTGTTATGCATTAACGTTAGGATAAGAGGTTAAAGTTCAGGTTATGGTGAGGTTTACATTCTAAGGTGAGCAATAGAATCAGGGTTAAATGTTATTTTCAGGGTTAGAGTTTTGGGTGAGGTGTAGAGTTTATGCTTAGGGCACGGGCCTTGTCTGCATTAGGCGGGGGGGGGGGTTAGGGGGCTGGGATTGTCACCAGGAACCCACTCTATCGTACTCTGGTTATGGGCCCCAGCGGTTCATTCAGGACACAGTGGAAGAGCCTCCTTTCACGCATGGCATGGGAGGATTGTAGGCTTTCTAAACTCTAAGAAAGCAAGAAGACTGAGAATTAGATTTAGGGTTAGGGTTAGGGTTCGGGTTAAGGATCAAGGTTAGTATTAGGGTGAAGGCTTAGAGTTAGGGGTTACGGGTAGCGTTACAGGTTACTCTTAGTTTTAACCATTACAGTTAGGTTCAGGGTTAAGGTTTATGGTTAGGTTTAAGGTTAGGGTTTAGGGTTTGGTACAGGATTAGGGTTAAATATTAGGTTTAGGGTTAAAGATTACGATTAAGGTTAGGTTTAAAGGTTAGTGTGAGGGTTAACAGTCAGGGTTAAAGTTAAGAGTTAGGGTTAGGGTTAGTGTTAGGATTAAGGGTTCATGTTAGGTTTAGGGTTAGAGTTAAGTGCTATGGTTAGCGCTCGAGGTTAGGGTTAGGTTTAGGGTTCACAGTTAGGGTTACGTTTAGAGGTTAGCATTAGGGTTAGGGATTAGCTTTAGCGTAAGAGTTTAGAGTTAGTGTTGGGCTTTAGGCTCAGGGCTTAGGTTTAGGGTCAGAGGTTAGGGTTGATGTTAGGGCTTAGATTTAGTGGTTAGTTTAAGGGCACAGGACCTGTTTATTCTACAGTGAGAGGGGTTAGGGTTAGGGTTAGGGTTGTCGTAGGGGTTAAGGTTAGATTTAACCTTGGGGTTAGTGTTAGGGTTAGGATTAGGGGGTTAGTGTTAGGGTTAGGGGTTAAAAACACCTACAGCCAGCCCTAACCCGATTTCTGACACTTCTTCCATTCTCAGAGTTAACCAAGCCTACAATACAGCCATGTCATGCGTGAGAAGAGGCTCCACCTGAGTCCTGTATGTAGGTCTTGGCCCAAGGCCCAGCGTACGGTGGTGTTGTGTCGCAGCGACCCTGTGCACCACTCTCACCATAGATTAAACAGGTCCTGTGCCCTTAAACTAACCGCTAAATCTCAGCCCTAACACTAATCCTAACCCCTAACCCTAAAAGTTATCCTTAACCCTACTGTTAACACTCAAACTAACCCTTAACTCTAACCCTTGTCATGATCTTTAACCCTAACCCTAACACTTAACCCTAACCCTGTACCAAACCATAACCCCTAAGCTTAACCCTAACCCTAAACCTAAACCCTAAGTCTAACTGTAACTGTTAAACCTAACAGTAACTTTTTTTTTTTTTTTTTTTTTTGAGACAGAGTCTCACTCTGTTGCCCAGGCTAGAGTGAGTGCCGTGGCGTCAGCCTAGCTCACAGCAACCTCAAACTCCTGAGCTCAAGCGATCCTCCTGTCTCAGCCTCCCGAGTAGCTGGGACTACAGGCATGCACCACCATGCCCGGCTAATTTTTTCTATATATATTTTTTAGCTGTCCATATAATTTCTTTCTATTTTTAGTAGAGATGGGGTCTCGCTCTTGCTCAGGCTGGTCACGAACTCCTGAGCTCAAACGATCCGCCCACCTCGGCCTCCCAGAGTGCTAGGATTACAGGCGTGAGCCACCGCGCCCGGCCCTAACAGTAACTTTTAACCCTAAAACTAACCGTATCCCCTTACCCGAAGCCCTCACCCTAAGATTAAACTTCATCCCTAACCATAACGATAATCCTAACCTTAAATCTAATTCTCAGACTTCTTACTTTCTTAGAGATTTGAAAGCTTACAATCCTCCTTTACCATGCGTGAAATCAGGCTCTGCCAGAGTGTCCTACAAGAAACCCATGGGCCCATACCCTGCATACGATAGAGTGGGTTTCTGGTGACAATCGCATCCCCCTCAATCCCACTCCTAGGGCAGACAGGGCCCATACCCTAAGCAAAACCCTACCCCTCACTCATAATTCTAACCCTGATCCTATTGCTCACCTTAACACATAAACCTCACCGTAAACCTAACTTTAACCACTTATCCTAACATTAATGCATAACACTTATGCTAAGAACAACCCCATCACTTAATTCTAACCCTAACTCCTAGCCATAACAGTAACCCCTAATCCCTAACCCTAATTCTAACCACTAAACATTACCTTAACCCTACAAACAACCCTAATACTAACCCTAACCTTAAACGCTAACCCTAACCTTATCCCTAAACATAACCTTAAAAGTTTACCCTAAACCCTAACCCTATCCCCTAACCCTAAGCCTAACCCTTAATTCTGATCCTAATCCTAACAATTAAACCTAACCCTAACCCTTAACCCTAACACTAACCCTTACCTTAATGCCGAGACCTAATCTTAGCAGTAAAGCTACCTCTAACCCTAACCCCAGACCTTAAACCTAACACTATCCCTAACTTATAACCCTAACCCTAACTGTTAACCCTCACCCTAACCCTTAACTCGGACCATAACCCTAACCCTTAACCCTAACCCTATCCCTTAATGCTAACCCTAAGCCTTAACCCTTAACCCTAATCCTATCCCTTAACCCTAACCCTAACCCCTAACCCTAACCCTAACCCTAACCCCAACCCTAAATCTATCTCTAGTCCCTAACCCAACCCTAACCGTTAACCCCTAATGCTAACATTAACCCTAACCCCTAATCCCTAACACCTAACCCTCACGCGAACACTAACCCCTAACCCCAAACACCTAACCCTAATCATAACCATAATTCTCACACTTCCTCCATTCTCAGAGTTAGCCAAGCCTACAATAAAACCATGCCATGCGTGAGAAGAGGCTCTGCCTGAGACCTGCATGTAGGTCTGGGCCCAAGGCCTAGGGTACGATGGTGTGGTGTGGCGATGACCCATTCTGCACACTTCTCACCATAGATTACACAGGTCCTGTGCCCTTAAAATAACCTCTAAATCTAAGCCCTAACGCTAACTCTAACACTAACCCTTAACCCTAAACTTAAGCCCTGACCCTAACGCCCAACACTAACATTAAACCCTTACCCTAATCCTTACCCATAACCCTAATGCCTAAACGTAACCCTAACGATGAACCCTAAACCTAACCCTAACCCCAAACCCTAACCATAACACTTAACTCTAACCCTAAACCTAACACGAACACTTAAACCTAAACTTAACCACTAACCCTAACACTTAACCTTAACCCTAACCGTTAACTCTCACACTAACCCTTAAACCTAACCCTAATCGTAATCTTTAACCCTAAACCTAACAGTTAACCCTTACCCTGTACCAAAACCTAACCCCTAACCTTAACCTTAACCCTAACATTTGACCCTAAAGCTAACTGTAACCATTAAACCTAACACTAACCTTTAACCCTGACCGTAACTCTAACCCCTAACCCTAAGCCCTCACCCTAATGCTAAACTTTATCCTTAACACTAACCATAATCCTATCCCTAAATCTAATTCTCAGACTTCTTGCTTTCTCAGAGTTTAGAAAGCCTACAATCCTCCCATGCCATGCGTGAAAAGAGGCTCTGCCACTGTGTCCTGCATGAAACCCAGGGACCCATACCCAGTGTACGATAGAGAAAGTTCTCGGCCACAATCCTAGACCCCTAATCCTCCCGCCTAGTGCAGACAGGGCCCGTGCCCTAAGCATAAAAAGTACGCCTAACATATAACCCTAACCTTGAACGTAACACCTAACCCTGATCCTACTGCTCACCTTATCATGTAGACCACACTGTAACCCTAACTTTAACCGCATCTCCTAAAGTTAATGCATAACACTTACACTGAGAACAACGCCTATCCCATAATTCTAACCCTAAATCTTAGCCATAACCATAAAACCTAATCCCTAACCCTAATTCTAAACTGCTAACCCTAACCTTAACACTACCAACAACCCTAACACTAACCCTAACCCTAACCCTCACCCCTAATCCTACCCTATGCCTAAAAGTAACCCTAACTCCTAACCCTTATCCCTAACCAAAAGCCCTGTCCCTAACCATAAGACTTAAGTCTCACCCTTATACCCTAACCCTAATACGAATCCTTAAGCCTAACCCCCAATCCTAACAATTAACCTTAACCCTAACTGTTAACGCTCACCCTAACCCTTAAATCAGACCAAAACCCTAACATTTAACCCTAACCCTAATCCCTAATGCTAACCCTAAGCCTTAACCCTTTACCCTAATCCTATCCCTTAAGCCTAACCCTAACCCTAATTCCTAACCCTAACCATAATCCCTAACCCTAACCCTAACACTAACCCTAACTCTGAATCTAACCCTAGCCCCTAAACCAACACTAACCCCTAACCCCTAACCCTAACACTAACACTAACTCCTAATTTCTAACCCCTGAACCACACTCGAACCCTAACCCCTAACCCCAAACAATTAACCATAACCATAACCCTAATTCTCACACTTCCTCCATTTTCAGAGTTCACCAAGCCTACAATAGAGCCATGCCATGAGTGAGAAGAGGCTCCGCCTGAGTCCTGCATGTAGGTCTGGGCCCAAGGCCCAGGTACGATGGTGTGGTGTCAAGGGGACCAATTCTGCACCCGTCTCACCATAGATTAAACAGGTCCTGTGCCCTTAAACTAACCGCTAAATCTAAGCCCTAACACTAAACCTAAACGCTAACCCTAAACCTAAGCCCTTATCCTAATGCCCAACACTAACACCAAACACTCACCCTAAACCTAACCCGTAACCCTAACCCCTAAACGTAACCCTAACCATGCACCCTATATCTAACCCTAACCCCTAACCCTAACCATAACACTTAACTCTAACCCTAAACTAACATAAACCCTTAACACTAAACCTAATCCCTAACCCTCATGCTTAACCCTAACCGTTAATCCTCACACTTACCTTTAAACCTAACCCTAATTGTAATCTTTAACTCTAAACTTAACACTTAAACCTTAACCTGTACCAAAACCTATCCCCTAAACTGAACCCTAACACTAAACCTTAACGCTAAACCTAACTGTAACTGTTAAACCTAACACTAACCTTTAACTCTGACCCTAAACCTAACCCCTAACCCTAAGGCATCACCTTAACACTAAACTTCATCCCTAATTCTAACCATAATCCTAACCCTAAATCTAATTCTCAGACTTTTTCTTTCTCAGAGTTTAGAAAGCCTATAATCCTCCCACGCCATGTGTGAAAGGAGGCCCTGCCACTGTGTCCAGGGGCCAATACCCAGCATACGATAGAGTGATTTCCCGGCGAATATGCTAGCCCCCTAACCTCTCCGCCTAGTGCAGACAAGGCACGTGCCCTAAGCATAAACACAACCCCTAACCAATAACCCTAACCATAACTGTTAACTCTCACCCTAACATTTAACCCTGACACTAACCCTAACCCGTAAACCTATCCCTAAACCTTTACCCAAAGCCTAAGCCTTAACTCTAACACTATCATTTAACCCTAGCCCTAACCCCTAAATGTTACACTAACCATGAACCCTAAGCCTAACCGTAACCCCTAACACTAACCATAACACTTAACTGTAACCCTAAACCTAACAAGACCCCTTAACCCTAACACTAACCCCTAACCCTAGCCCTTAAACTTAACCCTAAACTTTTACCCTCACACTAACCTTTAACACTAACCATAATGCTAATCTTTAACCCTAAACCTAACACTTAACTCTTACCCTGTACGAAACCCTAACCCCTGACCTTAACCCTGACAATAAACCTTAACCCTAAACCTAACTTTAACCGTTAAAACTAAAACTAACCTTAACCCTAACTCTAACCCTAACCCTTAACCCTAAGCCCTCACCCTAACACTAATCGTCATCCCTAATCCTAACCATAATCCTATCCCTAAATCTTAATCTCAGACGTCTTCCTCTCTCAGAGTTTAAAAAGCCCTCACCCTAAAGTTTAACCCTAAACCTAACTGTAACTGTTTAAACTAACACTAATCTTTAACCATAACCCTAACCCTTAACCTGAACCCTAAGCCAAACTCTTAACCCTAATCCTATCCCTTAACCCTAACTCTAATCCCTAACTCGAACGCTAACACTAACCCCAACCCTAAACCTAACCCTAGCCCCTAACCCAACCCTCACCCCAACCCCTAACCCTAACACTAACCCTAACCCCTAATGCCTAACCCCTAACCCTCATTTGAACACTCTCTCCTAAACCCAAATCCCTAACCCTAACCATAACCCTAATTCTCACACTTCTTCCATTCTAAGAGTTAACCAAGCCTACAATACAACCATGCCATGCATGAGAACAGGCTCCCCCTGATTCCTGCATGTAGGTCTGAGCCCAAGGCCCAGGGTACAATGCTGTGGTGTCTCAGCGACCGATTCCACACCCTTCTCACCATAGATTAAACAGGTCCTCTGACCTTAAACTAATCGCTAAATCTAAGTCCTAACACTAACCCCTACCCTAAACAGAAACCCTGACCCAAACTCCCTTCACTAACACTATACCCTTACACCAAACCTAACCCCTAAACCTAACCCCTAAACATAACCTTAACCATGAACCCTAAACCTGAACCTAAACCCTAACACTTAAGTGTAACCCTAAACCTAACACGAACCCCTAATCCTAACCCTAAACCCTAACCCTAACCCTTCACCTTAACCCTAACCGTTAACCCTCAGCTAACCCTTAAACCTAACACTAATCCTAATCTTTACCCCTAAGCCGAACACTTAACCCTAACCCTGTACCAAACCCTAATCCCTAACACTAAGCCCTCTCCCTAACACTAAACTTCATCCCTAACCCTAACCGTAATCCTAACCCTAAATCTAATTCTCAGACTTCTTGCTTTCTCAGAGTTTAGAAAGCCTACAATCCTCCCATGCCATGCATGAAAGGAGGCTCTGCCACTGTGCCCTGCATGAAACCCAGAGGCCCATACCCAGCATACGATAGAGTGGGTTCCTGGTGACAATCCCAGCCTCCGAGCCCCCCCACCTAGTGAAGACAGGGCCTGTGCCCTAAGCATAAACACTGCCCCTAACCCATAACCATAACCCTGATCATAACATCTGACCCTGATCCTATTGCTCACCTTAACATGTAAAACTCACCATAACCCTAATCCTAACCCCTTATCCTAACGTTAATGAATAATACTTACCCTGAGGACAACACCTATCCCATAATTCTAACCCTAACTCTTATTCATAACTGTAAAACCTAATACCTAATTGTAAGCTGCTAACCCTAAATTTAACCTTACCAACAGCCCTAACACTAACCCTAACCCTAACCCTTGATCCTTAAGCCTAAACCCTAACCCTAACCCTAACCCTAAGTATAAACTCTACCCCTCACCCATAACCCTAACCCTGAACATAAAACCTAACCCTGATCCTATTGCTCACCTTAACACGTAAAGCTCACCGTAACACTAACTTTAACCGCTTACCCTAACTTTAAGCATAAAACTGACCCTGAGACCAACCCCTATGCCATAATTCTAACCCTAACTCCTTACCATAACCATAACACCTAATCCCTAACCCTAATTCTAAACTGCTAAACCTAACCTTAAGCCTACAAAAAACCTTAACGGTAACACTAACCCTAACACCTAATCCTAACCCTGTGCCTGAAAATAAACCTAACCCTTAACCTTTAACCCTAATGCTAACCCATAACCCTAACCATAACACTTTACTCTAACCCTAAATCTAACACGAACGCTTAACACTAGCCCTAAACCCTAACCCTAACCCTTAAACACAAACTTAACCATTAACACTCACACTAACCGTCAACCCTAATCCGAATTCTAATCTTTAACCCTAAACCTAACACTTAACCCTAACCCTGTACCAAACCCTAACCCCTAACCATAACCCTCACCCTAAAACGTAACCCTAAACCTAACTGTAACCGTTAAACCTAACTCTAACATTTAACCTTAACTCTACCCATAATCCCTAGCCCTAATCCCTCACCCTAGCACTAACCTCATTCCTAACCCTAACTATAATCCTAACCCTAAATCTAATTATCAGACTTCTTGCTTTCTCAGCGTTAGAAAGCCTACAATCCTCCCATGCCATGAATAAAAGGAGGCTCTACCACTGTGTCCTGCCGGAAACCCCAGTGCCCATACTCAGCATACACTAGAGTGGGTTCCCGACGACAATCGCAACCCCAAACCCCTCCCCCCCTGCCTAGTGCAGACAGGGCCCGAGTCGTAAGCATAAACCCTACCCCTCACCCCTAACCATAACCCTGAACATAACACCTGACCCTGATCCCATTGCTCACCTTAAAATGTAAATCTCACCATAACCCTAAATTTAACCCCTTATCATAACGTTAATGCATAACACTTACCCTGAGAACAACTCCTATCTCTGAATTCTAACCCTAACTCCAAGCCATAACCATAACACCTAATCCCTAATGCGAATTCTAAACTGCTAACCCTAACCTTAAACCTACCATCAAACCAAACATTACCCTAGCCCCTAACTTTAAAACTATGCCTAAAAATAACCCTAACACTTCACCCTTAATCCTAACCCCTAACTCTAACCCTAACCCTACCCCTAAGACCCTAACCATAACCCTAACTGTTAACCCTCACCCTAACACGTAACCCTGAACTTAACCCTAAACCTTAACACTAACCCTTAACCCTAACCCTAAGCCAAACCCTTAACCATAATCCTATCCTTTAACCCTAAACGCTAACCCTAATATTAACCCCAACCCTAAACCTAACCCTAGCACCCTAACCCAAACCCAACAACTAACCCCTATCCCTAACACTAACCCTAACTCCTAATCCCTAGGACCTAACCCTGACTCGAACCATAATCCCAAACTCCAAACCCCTAACCCAAACCCTAACCCTGATTCTCACACTACTTCCATTCTCAGAGTGAAGCAAGCCTACAATACAGCTATACTATGCGTGAGATGAGGCTCCACCTGAGTCCTGCATGTAGGTCCTTTCCCAAGGATCAGGGAACGATTTTGTGCTTTCGTGGAGACTCCGACAGCACCCTTCTCACCGTAAATAAAACAGGTCCTGTGCCCTTAAACTAAAAGCTAAATCTCAGCCCTAACACTAACACTAACCCCTAACCGTAAACATAAGCTCCGACCGTAACGCTGAACACGAACTCTAAAACCTTACCCTAAACCTAATCCCTAACCCTAACACTAACCCATAAACATAACACTAACCATGAACCCTAAACCTAACCCTAACCATAACACTTAACGCTAACCCTAAAGCCTACACGAAGACTTATTCCTAACACTAACAAAAACCCTAGCCCTTAGTCTTGATCCTTATCATTAACCCTCACACTAGCCCTTAACCCTAACCCTAATCCTAATCTTTAACCCTAAAGCTAAAACTTAAGCCTAACACTGTACCAAACGCTAAACCTTAACCTTAACCCTAACCCTAAAACATAACCATAAACCTGACTGTAACGGTTAAACCTAACAGTAACCTTTAACCCTAACCACTGACCTTAAGAACGCACCCTAACACTAACCTTCATCCCTAAACATTACCATAAACCTACCCCTAAATCTAATTCTCAGACTTCTTGCTTTCTCAGAGTTTAGAAAGCCTACAATTCTCCCATGTCATGAGTAAAAGGAGGCTCTGCCACTGTGTCCTGCAAGAAACCCGGGGGCCCATAACTAGTGCATGATAGAGCGGGTTCCCAGTGGCAATCCTAGTCCCTAACCCCCCCCTTCCTGGTGAAGACAGGGCCCGTGCGCTAAGCAAAAACACTATCCCTAACAGATAACCCTAACTCCAAACATAAAACCTAACCCTGATCCTGTTGCTCACCTTAAAACATAAACCTAACCATAACACTAATTTATCCCCTTATGTTAACGTTAATGCATAGCACCCAAAGAAGAAGCCCTATCCCATAATTCTAAACCTAATCCCTAGCCATAACCATAACACCTCATCCATATTCTAAAGTGCCAACCCTAAACTTCAACCTACCATCAACCCTAACCCTAACCCTAACCCTTAACCCTAAGCCCTCACCCTAACACTAATCTTCATCCCTAAACCGTGCCGTAATCCTAACCCGAAATCTAATTCTCAGACTTCTTGCTTTCTCAGAGTTTTGAAAGCCTACAATCCTACTAAGCCATGCATGAAAGCCCGCTCTGCGACAGTGTCCTGCAGGAAACCAGAGGCCCATACACTGCATACGATAGAGTAGGTTACCAGCGACCATCACAGACCCCTATCTTTGCCTCCTAGTGCATACAGGGCCCGTGCCCAGAGCATAAACCCTACCCCTCACCCATAAGACTAACCCAGAACATAACACCTAACCCTGATCATACTGCTCACCTTAAGAGGTAAAGCTCACCATAACCCTAACTTTAACACCTTATCTTAACGTTAATGCATGACACCCTGAGAAAAAGCACTATACTGTAATTCTAACGCTAACTCCTAGCCATAACCATAACACCTGATCCCGAATTCTGAAACGCCAACCCTAACCTTAACCCTACCAACAACACTAACACTAACCCTAACACCTTACCCTAACCCTACGCATAAAAATAACCCTAACCGTTGATCCTTAGTCATAACCCCTAACATTAACCCTAACACTTAACCCTAATCCCAAGCCTAACCATTAAACATAACCCTAACACTTAACCTTAAACCTAACCTTTACCTTAATGCCTAGAGATCTAACCCTAACACTGACTTACAGTTAACACTAACCCTAACCCCCTAATGTTAACCTTAAACCTGAACCATAAACCTAACCCTTAACCCTAATCCTATCCCTAACCCCCTAACCCTATCCCTAACTGTTAACCCTCACCCTAACCCTTAACCGTGACCCTAACCCTAAACCTGAACCCTTACCCTAAGCCTAACCCTTAACCCTAACCCTATCCCTTAACCCTAAAGCCTAACCCTAACGCTAACTCCAAACCTAAACCTTACCCTGGCCCCCTAAACCAGAGTTAACACCTAACCCGTAACACTAACTCTAACCCTAACCACTAATCCCTAGCACCTAACCCTGACTCCAAGCCTAACCCCTAACTCGAAACCCCTAACCCCAACCCTAACCCTAATTCTCACACTACTTCCATTCCCGAGTGAAGCAAGCCTACAATACAGCCATGCCATGTGTGAGATGAGGCTCCGCCTGAGTCCTGCATGTAGATCTTGTTCCAGGGCCCAGGGAATGATGTTGTGCTTTCGTGATGACTCCGACCGCACCCCTCTCACAGTAGATTAACCAGGTCCTGTGCCCTTAAACTGACCGATAAATCTAAGCCCTACCACCAACACTAACCCCTGACCCTGAACCTAAGTCCCGAGCCTAAAGCCCAACACTAACTCTAAACCCTTACCCTAAACCTAATCCTTAACCCTAATGCTAACCCCTAAACGTAACCCTAACCGTGGACAGTAAACCTAACCCTAACCTCTAACACAAACCCTAACACATAACTCGAACCCTAAAGCTAACCCTAACCCTTAACCCTAAACCTAAACCCTAACCCTAACTCTTAACCTTAACCCTAACCGTTAACTCTCACGCTAACCTTTAATCCTAACCCTAATCCTAATCTTCAACTGTAAACCTAACACTTAACCCTAACCCTGTACCTAACCCTAACCCTATACCAAACCCTAACCCCTCATCTTAACCCTAACCGTAAACCTCAACCCTAAACCGAACTGTAACCGTTAAACCTAAGAGTAACCTTTAACCCTAACCCTAATCCCTAACCCTAAGCCCTCACCCTAACACTAAACTTCATCCTTAACCCTAACCAGAATCCTAACCCTAAATCTAATTCTCAGACTTCTTGCTTTCTTAGAGTTTAGAAAGCCTGCAATCCTCCCATGCCATGCGTGAAAGGAGGCTCTACCACTGTGTCCTGCATCAAACCCACGGGCCCATACCCAGAGTACGATACAGTGGGATCCTGGTGACAATCCCAGTCCCCTAACCTCCCCCCACCCCCGCCTAATGCAGACAGGGCCCGTGCGCTAAGCATAAACAATACCTGTAACAGATATCCCTCACCGTGAACATAACACCTAACCCTGTTCCTATTTCTCCCCTTAACACGTAAACCTCACCGTGAGCCTAACTTTAACCTCTTATCCTAACGTTAGTGCATAACCCATTCCCTGAGAACAACCCCTATCCCATAATTCTAACCCTATCTCCTAGTCGTCACTGTAACACCTAATCCCTAACCCTAATTCTAAACCGCTAACTCTAACCGTAACCCTGCCTACAACCCTAACACTGACAGTAACCCTTACTTCTAACCCCAACGCTATGCCTAACAAAAACCCTTAACCCTTCACCCTAACCCCTAAGCCTTACCCTAACCCTTAACCCTAATCCTAATCCTATCCATTCAACCTAACCCTAGCTCTTAAAGCTAACCCTAAACCTTACCCTCACGACTAGACCTAACCCTGACACTAACCTAACACCTAACCCTAACCATAACCCCTACAGCTAACCTTAACCCTGAACCCTACACCTAACCCTAACACTGAACCCTCACTATATCCCCAACCTCTAAGCCTAATCCTAACCGTTAACCCTCACCCTAACACTTAAACTGGACCATAACACTAAACATTAACCCTAACACTAAACTTTAACCCTAAACCTGAGCCCAACCCTTAACGCTAATCCTATCCTTTTACCCTAAACCTAACTCCTAAACCTAACCCTAACACTAACCCCAATCCTAATTCTAACCATACCCCTTCATAAAACACTAACTCCTAACCCTAACACTTACCAAAAACCCTAATCGCTAATCCCTAACACTAACGCTTAACCTTTACCGTAACCGTTAACCCTCACCCTAACCCTTAACGCTGACCCTAACCTTAACCTTTAATCTAAGCCTGACCCTTAACCCTAACAGTAAGGAAAACCCTCACGCCAACCTTATCCCTTATCCCTAACCCTAACACTACAGCTAAAAATAACACTAACCTTTGATCCTTAAACCTAACCCCAAACACTTACTTTAACCCCAAACCCTAACCCTAATCCTAAGCATTAAACCTAACCCTATCTCTTAACCCTTACTCTAACGCCTAGATCTAACCCTAAAATCTAACCTACCACCTAATCCTAACCTTAAGCCCTAATGCTAACTCTAACCCTGAACCCTAAACCTACCCGTAAACCCTTAACACTAACCCTATCCATAAACCTTAACCCTGACCCTAACCATTACCCGCACCCAAGCATTTAACCCTGACCCTAACCCTAATCCTTAACGATAAACTTAACACTAAACCCCAACCCTAAGCCCAACACTTAACCCTAAACCTGACCCTTGACCCCTAACCCTAAACCTAAGCCTAACCCCAACCTGAACCCTTAATCTTGACCCTTACCCTTAACCCTCACACTAACCCTACTCCTAATCTTTAACCATGAAGCTAACACTGAAGCCTACCCCTGTGCCAAACTCTAAACCCAAACCTTAACCCGAACCCTGAGACTTAACCGTAAACCTAACTGTAACTGTTAAACCTAACACTAACCTTTAACCCCAACCCCTAACCCAAGACCCCACCCTGACACTAATCTTCATCCCTAAACATTACCAGAATCCTACCGCTAAATCTAATTCTCAGAGTTCTTGCTTTCTCAGAGTTTAGAAAGCCTACAATCCTCCCATGCCATGAGTAAAAGGGGGCTCTGCCACTGTGTCCTGCATGAAACCCAGGAGCCCATACCCAGCGTACGATAGAGTGTGTTCCCGGGGACAATCCCATCCCCCTAACCCCAGCCCCCCGCCCAGTGCAGACAGGGCCCGTACGCTAAGTATAAACACTACCCCTAACAGATAACCCTCACCCTGAACATAACACCTAACCCTGATCCTATTGCTCACCTTAAAAAATAAACCTCCCCGTAACCCTAACTTAGCCCCTTAACTTAACGTGAATGACACCTTGAGAAGAAGCCCTATCCCGTAATTCTAATCCTAAACCATAGTCATAACCGTAACACCTCATCCCTAATTCTAAAACGTCAAACCTAACCTTCACCCTACCAGCAACCCTAACCCTAACCCTAACCCCTAACCCTAAGCCCTCACCCTAACCACTAATCTTCATCCCTAAACCGTGCCGTAATCCTAACCCGAAATCTAATTCTCAGACTTCTTGCTTTCTCAGAGTTTTGAAAGCCTACAATCCTACTAAGCCATGCATGAAAGCCGGCTCTGCCACAGTGTCCTGCATGAAACCCAGAGGCCCATACACTGCGTGCGATAGAGTGGGTTCCCAGCGACCATCACAGACCCCTAACTTCGCCTCCTAGTGCATACAGGGCCCGTGCCCTAAGGATAAACCCTACCCCTCACCCATAACCCTAACCCAGAACATAACACCTAACCCTGATCCTACTGCTCACCTTAACAGGTAAAGCTCACCGTAACCCTAACTTTAACACCTTATCTTAACGTTAATGCATGACACCCTGAGAACAAGACCTATACCGTAAATCTAACGCTAACTCCTAGCCATAACCATAACACCTCATCCCTAATTCTGAAACGCCAACCCTAACCTTAACCCTACCAACAACACTAACATTAACCCTAACCCCTTACGCTAACCCTACGCCTAAAAATAACCCTAACCTTTGATCCTGAGTCATTACCCATAATCTTAACCCTAACCCTCAACCCTAATCCCAATCCTTAACCATTAAACTTAACCCTAACTCTTAACCCTAACCCTGACCTTTACCCTAATGCCTAGAGATCTAACCGCAACACTGACCTACAGTTACACTAACCCTACCCTCTAACGGTAACCTTTAACCTGAACCATAAACCTAACCCTTAACCCTAACCCTATCCCTAACCCCCTTACCCTAACTCTAACTGTTAACCCTCACCCTAACCCTCAACCTTGACCCTAACCTTAAACCTTAATCCTAACCATGCGTTTCATGAGCCTCTGCCTTTGTCCTGCGTGACAGTTGAAGCCCAACACCAAGGGTAAGATGAAGTGGGGACGCAGCCTTGCTCCACACCCACAGTGCCCCGTACATTAGACGGGGCCCGTGCCCTAACACACACCGTTAAACGTAAGCCCTAACCCTATCACTAAACCAAACCCTTCGTAAGCCCTGAATCTAACTCCTAACAGTAACCCTAATCCCTGACCCTTACTCTTGCCTCTCACCCTAAACCTAAACCCAACCACTAAACATAATCCTAATCTCTAACCCTAACAGTAATCCTAACCCTAATTCTAACCTAAAACCCTAACCCCTAAATCTAATCCTAGTCCCTAACACCTAACCTTACCCTAAACCGAATTCCAATTCTCAGAGTTCTTCAATTCAAAAACTTAAAAAAGCCTACAATCCACCAATGCCGTGTCTGAGATGAGCGTCCGCCCCTATGTCCTGCATGACAGGCAGGCGCCAATGCCCAGGGTACTATGGAGTGGAGTCCTGGGGTCTGTAGGCTTGCTAAACTCCAGTTTGGAAGAATTGCTATAGTCATATATAGGGATGCTTACATTTACTTATAGAAAGCAACTATTGATGTGTGATTTGTAGGCTTGCCTTACTCTAGTTTGGATGAAGAAGCTGAATCATATATAGGAATATTAGCTTTGAGTTAGAGGAAGCATCTATGGGGGGTGCTTTTTTGGCTTGTTAAACTCTGGTTTGGAAGAAGTTCGAGAGTCTTATATAGGAACGATATCATTCATTCAGAGAAAGCAATTATAGGGAGTTGGTTTGTAGGCTTGCTAAGCTCTAGTTTGGAGGAAGGCGAGAGTCATATATAGAACGCTTACGTTCACATAAAGCGTCTACGGGGGGACGGATTCTAGGCTTCCTAAACTCTAGCTTGGAAAAAGAGGACAGTTATGTATAGGAACTCTCGGCGGGGGATTTGTAGCATTGCTAAAATCTTAGATTGGAAAAAGTTGCGAGAGTCATACATAGGAATGTTAACATTCACTCAATGAAAGCAACTATAAGGGGTGCTTTCCAGGCTGGCTACACTCTAATTTGGAAAAAGTGCGACAGTCATATATATAGGAAGGCTTATATTCACTCAGACAAAGCAATTATGTGTAGGTGTATAGTAGGCATGCTAACTCTAGTTTGGAAAATTTCGAGAGCCATGTATAGGAAAGCATACAGTAACTTAGAGAGAGCAACGAACAGGGGTGGAGTGTAGGCTTTCTAAACTCTAGTTTGGAGGAAGTGCCATAGTCATATATAGGAACGCTTAAATTCGTTCAGAGAAAACAGCTGTCGGGGATTGGTTTGTAGACTTATTCAACTCTAGTTTGGAAGAAGTGCGAGAGACATATATAGGAATGTTTACATTGACTCAAAGAAAGCAACTATGGGGGAGTGTTATTTTGGCATGCCAGATGTTAGTTAAGAAGAAGTACAAGACTCATATATAGGAACGCTTACATTCACACAGCGAGAGCAACTACGGAGTAGTGTCAGGTAGACATGTTAAAGTCTAGCTTGGGAGAAGTTCCAGAGTCCTATATAGGAAAGGTAACAGCCACTTTGAAAAAGCAAGTCTTGGCGGGTGGTTTGTAGGCCTGCAAAACCCTGTTTTGGTTGAAGTGTGAGAGTCATATATGAGAACGCTTACATTCACTCAGAGAAAGCAACGATGGGGTTGTTTGTAGGCTTACTAAACTGCAGTTTGGAAGAAGCACGAGAATCACATATAGGAGCACATACATTTTGACGCACTGAAAGTAACTATGGGGTGGTGTTTTATAGGCATGCTAAACTCTAGTTTGGACGAAGTTTGAGAATCACATATAAGAAAGCTTAGAGTCACTTAGAGAAAGCAAATCTCTGGGTGTGGAATGTAGGCCTGCTAAACTCTATTTTGGTTTAAGAGTGAGAGTCATATATGGGAAGGCTTACATTCCCTCAGAGAAAGCAACGACGGCGTGGTGGTTTGTAGGCATACTAAACTCTAGTTTGGAAGAAGTAGGAGAATGATATATGGGAACGCTTACATTCGCGTAGAGAAAGCAATTATGGGGTGGCGTTTTTGTAGCCATGCTAATCTCTAGTTTGGAAGAAGTTAAGGAGTAATATATAGGAAAGGGTACAGTCATAGAAACCAACTCTCGGGGAATGTTTTGTACACCTGCAAAACTCCAGTTTGGAAGTGGGAGAGAGTCATATTGGGGACCGCGTGCATTCACTCAGAGAAATCAACGATGGGATTGTGATTTGTAGGCATAGTCAACTCTAGTTTGGAAGAAGTACGAGAATCGTATATAGGAAAGCTTACCTTCACGCAGAGAAAGCAACTATGGAGTGATGTTTGTATGCCTACTAAAATATAGTTTGGAGGAAGTTCGAGAGCCATATCTGGGAAGCTTACAGTCACTTAGAGAAAGCAACCCTCGGGGGTGTTTCGTAGGCCTGCTAAACTCTATTTTCAATGAAGTGTTAGAATAATATATGGGAACTCAGTGAAAGCAACGTTGTGGTTGTGGTTCCTAGAAGAAGCAAGAGAATCACATGTAGAACCGCTTACATTCCGGCACCGAATGCAAGTATGGGGTGGTGTTTTGTAGGCTTGCAAAACTCTAGTTTGGACGAAGTTTGAGAGTCATATATAGGAAAGTTTACAGTCACGTAGAGAAAGCAACTCTCTGGGTGTGGAATGTAGAGTTATTTTGGTTGAAATAGAGTTATTTTGGTTGAAATGTGAGAGTCATATATGGGAACGCTTACATTCACTCAGAGAAAACAACGTTTGGGTGGTGGTTTGTAGGGCATACTAAACTGTAGTTTGGAAGAAGTACGAGAGTCCTATATAGGAACACTTACATTCACACAGAGAAAGCACTTATGGCGTCAGGTTTTGTAGGCATGCTAAACTGTAGTTTGGAAGAAGTTGGAGAACCTTATACAGGAAAGATTACCGTCACCCAGGGAAAGCAACACTCGGGAGATTTTTTTGTACACATGCTAAACTCTAATTTGGATGAAGTGTGAGAGTCAAACATGGGACCGCTTACATTCCCTCAGAGAAACAACACTGGGGTGGTTTTTGTAGGCATACTAAATAGTTTGGAAGAAGTACGAGAATGATATTTGGGAACGCTTACATTCACACAGAGAAAGCAACTACGTGGTGGTGTTTTGTAAGCATGCTATAGTTTGGAAGAAGTTCCAAACCTGAACAGTCATTTAGAGAAAGCAACTCTTGGTGGGTGATTTTTAGGTCTGCTAAATTGTATTTTGAAAGAAGTACCAGAGTGATATATACTAATGCTTACATTCATGCAAAGAAAAAACCATGGGGTGATGTTTTGTGGGCATGTTAACCTGCAGTTTGGAAGAAGTTGGAGAGTCTTATTTAGGAAAGCTTACAGTCACCTAGAGAAAGCAACTCTCGGGAGAGCCTTTCTTGGCCTGCTAAACTCTACTTTGCATCAATTGTGAGAGTCAAACATGGGAATGCTTTCATTCATTCAGAGAACGTAACGTTTGGGTGGTGGTTTGTAGGCATTCTAAACTGTATTTTGGAGGAAGTACGAGAGTCATGTATATGAACGCTTACATTCATGCAGAGAAAGCAACTGTGGGGTGGTTTCTAGGCATGCTAAACTCTAGTTTGGACGAAGTTTGACAATCCCATATAAGAAAGCTTAGAGTCGCTTAAAGCAAATCTCTGGGTGTGGAATGTAGGTGTGCCAAATTCTATTTTGGTTTCAGAGTGAGAGTCATATATGGGAAGGCTTACATTCCCTCAGAGAAAGCAACGACGGCGTGGTGGTTTGTAGGCATACTAAACTCTAGTTTGGAAGAAGTAGGAGAATGATATATGGGAACGCTTACATTCGCGTAGAGAAAGCAATTATGGGGTGGCGTTTTTGTAGCCATGCTAATCTCTAGTTTGGAAGAAGTTAAGGAGTAATATATAGGAAAGGGTACAGTCATAGAAACCAACTCTCGGGGAATGTTTTGTACACCTGCAAAACTCCAGTTTGGAAGTGGGAGAGAGTCATATTGGGGACCGCGTGCATTCACTCAGAGAAATCAACGATGGGATTGTGATTTGTAGGCATAGTCAACTCTAGTTTGGAAGAAGTACGAGAATCGTATATAGGAAAGCTTACCTTCACGCAGAGAAAGCAACTATGGAGTGATGTTTGTATGCCTACTAAAATATAGTTTGGAGGAAGTTCGAGAGCCATATCTGGGAAGCTTACAGTCACTTAGAGAAAGCAACCCTCGGGGGTGTTTCGTAGGCCTGCTAAACTCTATTTTCAATGAAGTGTTAGAATAATATATGGGAACTCAGTGAAAGCAACGTTGTGGTTGTGGTTCCTAGAAGAAGCAAGAGAATCACATGTAGAACCGCTTACATTCCGGCACCGAATGCAACTATGGGGTGGTGTTTTGTAGGCTTGCAAAACTCTAGTTTGGACGAAGTTTGAGAGTCATATATAGGAAAGTTTACAGTCACGTAGAGAAAGCAACTCTCTGGGTGTGGAATGTAGAGTTATTTTGGTTGAAATAGAGTTATTTTGGTTGAAATGTGAGAGTCATATATGGGAACGCTTACATTCACTCAGAGAAAACAACGTTTGGGTGGTGGTTTGTAGGGCATACTAAACTGTAGTTTGGAAGAAGTACGAGAGTCCTATATAGGAACACTTACATTCACACAGAGAAAGCACTTATGGCGTCAGGTTTTGTAGGCATGCTAAACTGTAGTTTGGAAGAAGTTGGAGAACCTTATACAGGAAAGATTACCGTCACCCAGGGAAAGCAACACTCGGGAGATTTTTTTGTACACATGCTAAACTCTAATTTGGATGAAGTGTGAGAGTCAAACATGGGACCGCTTACATTCCCTCAGAGAAACAACACTGGGGTGGTTTTTGTAGGCATACTAAATAGTTTGGAAGAAGTACGAGAATGATATTTGGGAACGCTTACATTCACACAGAGAAAGCAACTACGTGGTGGTGTTTTGTAAGCATGCTATAGTTTGGAAGAAGTTCCAAACCTGAACAGTCATTTAGAGAAAGCAACTCTTGGTGGGTGATTTTTAGGTCTGCTAAATTGTATTTTGAAAGAAGTACCAGAGTGATATATACTAATGCTTACATTCATGCAAAGAAAAAACCATGGGGTGATGTTTTGTGGGCATGTTAACCTGTAGTTTGGAAGAAGTTGGAGAGTCTTATTTAGGAAAGCTTACAGTCACCTAGAGAAAGCAACTCTCGGGAGAGCCTTTCTTGGCCTGCTAAACTCTACTTTGCATCAATTGTGAGAGTCAAACATGGGAATGCTTTCATTCATTCAGAGAACGTAACGTTTGGGTGGTGGTTTGTAGGCATTCTAAACTGTATTTTGGAGGAAGTACGAGAGTCATGTATATGAACGCTTACATTCATGCAGAGAAAGCAACTGTGGGGTGGTTTCTAGGCATGCTAAACTCTAGTTTGGACGAAGTTTGACAATCCCATATAAGAAAGCTTAGAGTCGCTTAAAGCAAATCTCTGGGTGTGGAATGTAGGTGTGCCAAATTCTATTTTGGTTTCAGAGTGAGAGTCATATATGGGAAGGCTTATATTCACTCAGAGAAAGCAACGATGGTGTGGTCGTTTGTAGGCATACTGAACTCTAGTTTGGAAGAAGTAGGAGAATGATATATGGGAACGCTTACATTCATGCAGAGAAAGCAATTATGGGGTGGCTTTTTTGTAGCCATGCAAATCTCTATTTTGCAAGAAGTTAAAGAGTAATATATAGGAAAGCGTACCGTCATTTATAGAAACCAACTTTCGGGGGATGATTTGTAGGCCTGCAAAACTCTACTTTGGAAGAAGGGGGAGAGTCATATGGGGGACTGGGTATATTCACTCGGAGAAATCAACGACGGGGTTGTGGTTTGTAGGCATACTAAACTCTAGTTTGGAAGAAGGACGAGAATCATTTATAGGAACGCTTACATTCATGCAGAGAAAGCAACTATGGAGTGATGTTTGTATGCCTACTAAACGATAGATTGGAGGATGCTCGAGAGTCATATCTGGAAAGCTTACAGTCATTTAGAGAAAGCAACTCTCTGGGGGTGGTTCGTAGGCCTGCTAAACTCTATTTTCAATGAAGTGTTCGAATCATATACAGGAACGCTTACATTCACTCAGAGAAAGCAACGTCGGGGTGGCCGTTTTTGAGCATACTAAACTCTACTTTGGAAGAGGTACGAGAGACATACATAGGAACGCTTACATTAACACAGAGAAAGCAAATACGGGGTGCTGTAGTGCAGGCATGCTAAACTATAGATTGGAAGAAGTTCGAAAGCTGACAGTCACTTAGAGAAAGCAACTCTTGGCGGGTGATTTTTAGGTCTGCTAAATTGTATTTTGAAAGACGTACAAGAGTTATATACACAAACGCTTACATTTATGCAGAGAAAGAAACTATGGGGTGATGTTTTGTTGGCATGCTAAACTGCAGTTTGAAAGGACTTCCAGAGTGTTATATAGGATAGCTACAGTCACCTAGAGAAAACAACACTCGGGACAGCTTTGCAAGCCTCTAAACACTAATTAGCAGCAATTGTGAGAGTCAAATATGGGAAAGCTTACATTCACGGAGAGAACACAACGTTTGGGTGGTGGTTTGTAGGCATAATAACTGTAGGTCGGAAGAAGTAGGAGAGTCATATATATGAACAGTTACATTCACGCAGAGAAAGAAACTGTTGGGTGGTGTATGTACGCATGTTAATCTATACTTTGGAGGAAGTTTGAGAGTCATATCTGGGGAAAATTACAGTCACATAGCTAAATCAACCATCGGGGACTGGTTTGTAGGTCTGCTAAATTCTATTTTGGAAAAAGTGATTCATATAAGGGAATGCTTATGTTCACTCAGAGAAAGCAACGATGCGGTGGTGTACTGTTGGCATGCTAAACTTTAGTTTGGAAGAAGTTCGAGAGTTTTACATAGGAAAGCTTACATTCACCTAGAGAAAGCAACTCTCAGGATGTGGTTTATAGGCCTGGTGAACTCTAATTTGGATCAAGTGTGAGAGTCATACATACGAGTTCCAAAATACAGTTTAGTATGCCTACAAACCACCAGCCTAACATTGCTTTCTCTGAGTGGATATAGGCCTTCCCTTATATGAATCTCGGACTGCTTTCAAAATGCAATTTGCCGGACCTACAAAACACCGCCCGAGAGTTGCTTTCTCTCACTATAAGCTTTCCTATATATGACTTTGGGACATAGTTTAGCATGCCAACAAAAGGCCACCCCATAGTTTGCGTGAATGTAAGCGTTCCTATGCATCACGCTCGTACTTCTTCCAAAGTATAGTACACCTACCAACCACCTCCCCAACGTTGCTTTTTCTGAGTGAATGTAAGCATTCTTTTATTCTCGTACTTCCTCCAAACTCCAGTTTAGTGTGACTAAAAATCACCACCGCAACCTTGCTTTCTCTGAGTGAATGTTAGCGTTCCCATTTAAGATTCACACTTCATCCAAAATAGAATTTGGCAGAACTACAAACCGGCCCCCAAGGGTTGCTTTCTCTGTGAGACTGTAAGCTTTCCTATTACTCTTAACTTCTTCGCAACTAGAGATTTGCATGCCTACAAAACACCACCCCATAGTTGCCCTCTCTGCGTGAATGTAAGCACTCATATATATGACTCTGCTACTTCTTCCAAAATACAGTTTAGTATGCTTACAAACAACCAACCAAACGTTGCGTTCTCTCAGAGAATGTTAGCGTTCCCAAGTATGACTGTTCCAAATGATGCAAAGTAGAGTTTAGCAGGCTTACAAACTATCTCTCGAAAGTTGCTTCCTCTGGGGGACTGTAAGCTTTCCTATAAAAGACTGTCGAACGTCTTCGAAACTACATTTCAGCACGCCAACAAAACATAACCACATAGTTTCTTTCTCAGCATAAATATAAGCGATTTTATATATGACTCTTGTACTTCTATCAAAATACAATTTAGCAGACCTCAAAATCAACCGCCAAGAGTTGCTTTCTCTAAGTCACTGTCAGCTTTCGAACTTCTTCCAAATTATATTTTATCATGCCTACAAAACACCACCCCATAGTTCACTACAAAACATCACCCCATAGTTCAAAACATATGACTCTCACTCCGAAACCAAAATAGAGTTTAGCACGCCTACATTCCACACCCAGAGATTTGCTTTAAGCGACTCTAAGCTTTCTTATATGTGATTCTAAAACTTCGTCCAAACTAGAGTTTAGCATGCCTAGAAAACACCACCCCAGAGTTGCTTTCTCTGCATGAATGTAAGCGTTTGAATATATGACTCTGGTATTTCTTTCAAAATACAATTCAGCAGACCGAAAAATGAACCGCCGAGAGTTGCTTTCTCTAAGTGACTGTCTGCTTTCGAACTTCTTCCAAACTATATTTTAGCAGGCCTACAAAACACCACCCCATAGTTCCTTTCTCTGCGTCCATATAAGCGTTCATATATATGACTCTAGTACTTCCAAACTGGAGTTAGTATACCTACAAACCGGCACCCCAATTTACCTTTCTCTGAGTGAATGAAGCGTATCCATGTATGCCTCTTTCACTTCATCCAAATTAGAGTTTAGCGGCTTACAAACCACCTCCTGTGAGTTGCTTTCTCTAGGTGACTGTAAACTTTCCTATATAAGACTCTCGAACTTCTTCCAAACTACAGTTTAGCATGCCAACAATACAGCGTCCCATCGTTGATTTCTCTGAGTCAACATAAGCGTTCCCATATATGACTCTCACTCTTCTTCCAAAATAGAATTTAGCAGACCTACACACCAGCCCCCGATTGTTCCTTTCTCTATGTGACTCTAATTTTCCCCAGATATGACTCTCGAACTTCCTCCAAACTACAGATTATGATGATTACCTACGCCACCCCACAGTTGCTTTCTCTGCGTGAATGTAACCGTTCATATATGACTCTCCTACTTCTTCGAACTACAGTTGTTATGCCTACAAACCACCACGACAAAGTTCTTTCTCTGAGTGAATGCAAGCGTTCTCACACTTCATCCAAATCACAGTTTAGCAGACCTACCAAGAAACTACAGAGAGTTGTTTTCTCTGTGTCACTGTAATCTTTCCTATATAAGGCTCTCGAACTTCTTCCAAACCACAGTTTAGCATGCCAACAAAATACGACCACAGAGTTGCATTCTCTGCGTGAATGTAAGCATTCGTATATATGACTCTCCTACTTCCTCCAAAATACAGTTTAGAATGCTTAAAAAACCAGCCACCCAAACGTTGCGTTCTCTGAGTGAATGTAAGCGTTCCCATGTTTGACTCTCACAATTGCTGCTAATTAGTGTTTAGAGGCTTGTAAAGCTGTCCCGAGTGTTGCTTTCTCTAGGTGACTGTAAGCTATCCTATATAACACTCTCGAACACCTTCCAAACTGCAGTTTAGCATCCCCACAACACATCACCCCATAGTTTCTTTCTCTGCATGAATGTAAGCGTTTGTATATGACTCTGGTACGTCTTTCAAAATACAATTTAGCAGACCTAAAAATCACCCGCCAAGAGTTGCTTTCTCTAAGTGACTGTCAGCTTTCGAACTTCTTCTAATCTATAGTTTAGCATGCCTGCACTACAGAACCCCGTATTTGCTTTCTCTGTGTTAATGTAAGCGTTCGTATTTATGTCTCTTGTACCTCTTCCAAAGTAGAGTTTAGTATGCTCACAAACGGCCACCCCAACGTTGCTTTCTCTGAGTGAATGTAAGCGTTCCTGTATATGATTTTAACACTTCTTTGAAAATAGAGTTTAGCAGGCCTACGAACCACCCCCTGAGAGTTTCTTTCTCTAAATGACTGTAAGCTTTCCAGATATGACTCTCGAACATCCTCCAAACTATAGTTTAGTAGGCATACACACATCACTCCATAGCTGGTTTGTCTGCGTGAATGTAACCGTTCATATATATGACTTTCCTACTTCTTCCGAACTACAATTAAGGCCAAAAACTGCAACCCAAACCTTGCGTTCTGAGTGGATGTAAACCTTCCCATACTTAACTTTAAGAGTTGGTGCAAATTATCAGGCTTAGAAATCATCTCCCAAGAGTTGCTCTCTCTAGGTGACTGTAAGCTTTGCTATATAAGATTCTAAACTTCCTCCAAACTATAGTTTAGTAGGCATACAAACCTCACTCCATAGTTGCTTTCTCTGCATGAATGTAAGCGTTCCTATATATGATTCTCCTACTTTCTCCAAACTAGAGTTTAGTATGCCTACAAAACACAACCCCATCCTCGATTTCTCTGAGTCAATGTACGTGGTCCCCAATATGACTCTCCCACTTCTTCCAAAGTAGAGTTTTGCAGGCCTACCCTTCATCCCCCGAAAGTTGGTTTCTATAAATGAGTGTACGCTTTCCTATATAACTTCTTCCAAACTAGAGATTAGCATGGGTACAAAAAAGCCACCCCATAATTGCTTTCTCTGCATGAATGTAAGCGTTCCCATATATCATTTTCCTACTTCTTCCAAACTAGAGTTTAGTATGCCTACAAACCACCACACCATCGTTGCTTTCTCTGAGTGAATGTAACCCTTTCCATATATGACTCTCAATCTAAACCAAAATAGAGTTTAGCACGCCTACATTCCACACCCAGAGATTTGCTTTCTCTAAGTGACTCTAAGCTTTCTTATATGTGATTCTCAAACTTCGTCCAAACTAGAGTTTAGCACGCCTAGAAAACACCACCCCACAGTTCCTTTCTCTGCATGAATGTAAGCGTTTGAATATATGACTCTGGTACTTCTTTCAAAATACAATTTAGCAGACCTAAAAATCCACCGCCAAGAGTTGCTTTCTCTAAGTGACTGTCTGCTTTCGAACTTCTTCCAAACTATATTTTAGCAGGCCTACAAAACACCACCCCATAGTTGCTTTCTCTGCGTCCATATAAGCGTTCATATATATGACTCTAGTACTTCTTCCAAACTGGAGTTAGTATACCTACAAACCGGCACCCCAATTTACCTTTCTCTGAGTGAATGAAGCGTATCCATGTATGCCTCTTTCACTTCATCCAAATTAGAGTTTAGCGGCTTACAAACCACCTCCTGTGAGTTGCTTTCTCTAGGCGACTGTAAACTTTCCTATATAAGACTCTCGAACTTCTTCCAAACTACAGTTTAGCATGCCAACAATACAGCGCCCCATCGTTGATTTCTCTGAGTCAACATAAGCGTTCCCATATATGACTCTCACTCTTTTTCCAAAATAGAATTTAGCAGACCTACACACCAGCCCCCGATTGTTCCTTTCTCTAAATGACTCTAATTTTCCCCAGATATGACTCTCGAACTTCCTCCAAACTACAGATTATGATGATTACATACGCCACTCCACAGTTGCTTTCTCTGCGTGAATGTAACCGTTCATATATGACTCTCCTACTTCTTCGAACTACAGTTGTTATTCCTACAAACCACCAAGACAAAGTTCTTTCTCTGAGTGAATGCAAGCGTTCTCACACATCATCCAAATTACAGTTTAGTAGACCTACCAACAAACTACAGAGAGTTGTTTTCTCTGTGTCACTGTAATCTTTCCTATATAAGGCTCTCGAACTTCTTCCAAACCACAGTTTAGCATGCCAACAAAATACGATCACAGAGTTGCTTTCTCTGCGTGAATGTAAGCATTCGTATATATGACTCTCCTACTTCCTCCAAAATACAGTTTAGAATGCTTACAAACCACCACCCAAACGTTGGGTTCTCTGAGTGAATGTAAGCGTTCCCATGTTTGACTCTCACAATTGATGCAAATTAGAGTTTAGCACGCTTAGAAACAATCTGCCGAGAGTTACTTTCTCTAGGTGACTGTAAGCTTTCTTATATAAGACTCGCGAACTTCTTCCAAACTACACTTTAGCATCCCAACGAAACACTGCCCTATCGTTGATTTCTCTGAGTGAACATAAGCGTTCCCACATATGAATTTCACTCTTCTTCCAAAATAGAATTTAGCAGATCTACAAAAAGGCCCCCGATTGTTGCTTTCTCTAAGTGACTGCAATTTTCCCCAGATATGACTCTCGAACTTCCTCCAAAGTATAGATTAACATGCGTACATACACCACCCAACAGATTCTTTCTCTGCGTGAATGTAACCGTTCATACATATGACTCTCCTACTTCTTCCGAACTACAGTTATTATGCCTACAAACCACCACCCAAACGTTGTGTTCTCTCCGTGAATGTAAGCGTTCCCATGTTTGACTCTCACAATTACTGCTAATTAGTGTTTAGAGGCTTGTAAAGCTGTCCCGAGTGTTGCTTTCTCTAGGTGACTGTAAGCTATCCTATATAACACTCTCGAACTTCTTCCAAACTGCAGTTTAGCATGCCAACAACACATCACCCCATAGTTTCTTTCTCTGCATGAATGTAAGCGTTTGTATATGACTCTGGTACGTCTTTCAAAATACAATTTAGCAGACCTAAAAATCACCCGCCAAGAGTTGCTTTCTCTAAGTGACTGTCAGCTTTCGAACATCTTCCAATCTATAGTTTAGCATGCCTGCATTACAGCACCCCGTATTTGCTTTCTCTGTGTTAATGTAAGCGTTCGTATTTATGTCTCTCGTACCTCTTCCAAAGTAGAGTTTAGTATGCTCAAAAACGGCCACCCCAACGTTGCTTTCTCTGAGTGAATGTAAGCGTTCCTGTATATGATTCAAACACTTCATTGAAAATAGAGTTTAGCAGGCCTACGAACCACCCCCAGAGAGTTTCTTTCTCTAAATGAATGTAAGCTTTCCAGATATGACTCTCGAGCATCCTCCAATCTATCGTTTAGTAGGCATACAAACATCACTCCATAGTTGCTTTCTCTGCATGAATGTAAGCGTTCCTATATATGATTCTCGTCCTTCTTCCAAACTAGAGTTTAGTATGCCTACAAACCACAACCCCATCGTTGATTTCTCCGAGTGAATGTACCCAGTCCCCCATATGATTCTCCCCCTTCTTCCAAAGTAGAGTTTTGCAGGCCTACAAACCATCCCCCGAAAGTTGGTTTCTATAAATGACGGTACGCTTTCCTATATATTTCTCTTTAACTTCTTGCAAAATAGAGATTAGCATGGCTACAAAAAAGCCACCCCATAATTGCTTTCTCTGCATGAATGTAAGCGTTCCCATATATCATTCTCCTACTTCTTCCAAACTAGAGTTCAGTATGCCTACAAACCACCACACCATCGTTGCTTTCTCTGAGCGAATGTAAGCCTTCCCATATATGACTCTCACTCTGAAACCAAAATAGAGTTTAGCACGCCTACATTCCACACCCAGAGGTTTGCTTTAAGCGACTCTAAGCTTTCTTATATGTGATTCTCAAACTTCGTCCAAACTAGAGTTTAGCATGCCTAGAAAACACCACCCCAGAGTTGCTTTCTCTGCATGAATGTAAGCGTTTGTATATATGACTCTGGTACTTCTTTCATAATACAATTTAGCACACCGAAAAATCAACCGCCGAGAGTGGCTTTCTCTAAGTGACTGTCTGTTTTCGAACTTCTTCCAAATTATATTTTAGCAGGCCTACAAACAACACCCCGTGATTTGCTTTCTCTAGGTGATTGTAAACTTTCCTATATAAGAATCTCCAACTTCTTTCAAACTACACCATGCCAACAAAATACCACGCAGTGGTTGCTTTCTATGAGTGAACATAAGCGTTCCCATATATGACTCACACTCTGTTTCCAAAATAGAATTTAGCAGATCTACAAACCAACCCAGGATGGTTCCTTTCCCTAAGTGACTGTAATTTTCCCCAGATATGACTCTCGCACTTCCTCCAAACTACAGATTAACATGCATACATCGTCACCCCACAGTTGCGTTCTCTGCGTGAATGTAACGGTTCATGTATATGACTCTCCTACTTCTTCCCAACTACAGTTATTATGCCTTCAAACCATCACCATGTTTCTTTCTCTAGTGAATGAATGCAAGTGTTCTCACATTTCATCCAAGTTAGAGTTTAGCAGGCCTACCAATAAACTTCCGAGAGTTGTTTTCTCTGTGTCACTGTAATCTTTCCTATATAAGACTCTCGAACTTCTTCCAAACCACAGTTTAGCATGCCAAAAAAATACGACCCCAGAGTTGCTTTCTCTGCCTGAATGTAAGCGTTCATATACATGACTCTCGTACTTCCTCCAAAATACAGTTTAGAATGCCTACAAACCACCACCCAAACGTTGCGTTCTCTGAATGAATGAAAGCATTCCCATGTTTGACTCTCACAATTGATGCAAAGTAGAGTTTAGCAGGCCAAGAAAGGCTCTCCCGAGAGTTACTTTCTCTAGGTGACTGTAAGCTTTCCTAAATAAGACTCTCCAACTTCTTCCAAACTACAGGTTAACATGCCCACAAAACATCACCCCATGGTTTTTTCTTTGCATGAATGTAAGCATTAGTATATATGACTCTGGTACTTCTTTCAAAATACAATTTAGCAGACCTAAAAATCACCCACCAAGAGTTGCTTTCTCTAAGTGACTGTTCAGGTTTAGAACTTCTTCCAAACTATAGCATGCTTACAAAACACCACCCCGTAGTTGCTTTCTCTGTGTGAATGTAAGCGTTCCCAAATATCATTCTCATACTTCTTCCAAACTATTTAGTATGCCTACAAAAACCACCCCAGTGTTGTTTCTCTGAGGGAATGTAAGCGGTCCCATGTTTGACTCTCACACTTCATCCAAATTAGAGTATAGCATGTGTACAAAAAAAATCTCCCGAGAGTTGCTTTCCCTAGGTGACGGTAATCTTTCCTGTATAAGGTTCTCCAACTTCTTCCAAACTGCAGTTTAGCATGCCTACAAAACCTGATGCCATAAGTGCTTTCTCTGTGTGAATGTAAGTGTTCCTATATAGGACTCTCGTACTTGTTCCAAACTACAGTTTAGTATGCCCTACAAAGCACCACCCAAACGTTGTTTTCTCTGAGTGAATGTAAGCGTTCCCATATATGACTCTCACACTTCAACCAAAATAACTATTTCAACCAAAATAACTCTACATTCCACACCCAGAGAGTTGCTTTCTCTACGTGACTTTAAACTTTCCTATATATGACTCTCAAACTTCGTCCAAACTAGAGTTTTGCACCCTACAAAACACCACCCCATAGTTGCATTCGGTGCCGGAATGTAAGCGGTTCTACATGTGATTCTCTTGCTTTTTCCAAATTACAGGTTAGTATGCCTAGGAACCACAACCACAACGTTGCTTTCACTGAGTTCCCATATATTATTCTAACACTTCATTGAAAATAGAGTTTAGCAGGCCTACGAAACACCCCCGAGAGTTGCTTTCTCTAAGTGACTGTAAGCTTCCCAGATATGGCTCTCGAACTTCCTCCAAACTATATTTTAGTAGGCATACAAACATCACTCCATAGTTGCTTTCTCTGCGTGAAGGTAAGCTTTCCTATATACGATTCTCGTACTTCTTCCAAACTAGAGTTGACTATGCCTACAAATCACAATCCCATCGTTGATTTCTCTGAGTGAATGCACGCGGTCCCCAATATGACTCTCCCCCTTCTTCCAAACTGGAGTTTTGCAGGTGTACAAAACATCCCCCGAGAGTTGGTTTCTATGACTGTACCCTTTCCTAGATATTACTCCTTAACTTCTTCCAAACTAGAGATTAGCATGGCTACAAAAACGCCACCCCATAATTGCTTTCTCTACGTGAATGTAAGCGTTCCCATATATCATTCTCCTACTTCTTCCAAACTAGAGTTTAGTATGCCTACAAACCACCACGCCGTCGTTGCTTTCTCTGAGGGAATGTAAGCCTTCCCATATATGACTCTCACTCTTAAACCAAAATAGAGTTTAGCAGGCCTACATTCCACACCCAGAGATTTGCTTTCTCTAAGTGACTCTAAGCTTTCTTATATGTGATTCTCAAACTTCGTCCAAACTAGAGTTTAGCATGCCTATAAAACACCACCCCATAGTTACTTTCAGTGCGTCAAAATGTATGTGCTCCTATATGTGATTCTCCTGCTTCTTCTAAACTGCAGTTTAGTAAGCCTACAAACAACCCCATCGTTGCTTTCTCTGAGTGAATGTAAGCGTTCTCATATATGATTCTCACACTTCAACCAAAACAAGGTTTTGCAGGCCTACAAACCACCCGCCAAGACTTGCTTTTTCAAAGTGGCTGTTACCTTTCCTATATAGGACTCTGGAACTTCTCCCAAGCTAGACTTTAATATGTCTACCTGACACTACTCCGTAGTTGCTCTCGCTGTGTGAATGTAAGCGTTCCTATATATGAGTCTTGTACTTCTTCCTAACTAGCATCTGGCATGCCAAAATAACACTCCCCCATAGTTGCTTTCTTTGAGTCAATGTAAACATTCCTATATATGTCTCTCGCACTTCTTCCAAACTAGAGTTGAATAAGTCTACAAACAAATCCCCGACAGCTGTTTTCTCTGAATGAATTTAAGCGTTCCTATATATGACTATGGCACTTCCTCCAAACTAGAGTTTAGCAAGTCTACACTCCACCCCTGTTCGTTGCTTTCTCTAAGTTACTGTAAGCTTTCTTATACATGGCTCTCGAAATTTTCCAAACTAGAGTTAGCATGCCTACTATACACCTACACATAATTGCTTTGTCTGAGTGAATATAAGCCTTCCTATATATGACTGTCGCACTTTTTCCAAATTAGAGTGTAGCCAGCCTGGAAAGCACCCCTTATAGTTGCTTTCATTGAGTGAATGTTAACATTCCTATGTATGACTCTCGCAACTTTTCCAATCTAAGATTTTAGCAATGCTACAAATCCCCCGCCGAGAGCTCCTATACATAACTGTCCTCTTTTTCCAAGCTAGAGTTTAGGAAGCCTAGAAACCGTCCCCCCGTAGACGCTTTATGTGAACGTAAGCGTTCCTATATATGACTCTCGCCTTCCTCCAAACTAGAGCTTAGCAAGCCTACAAACCAACTCCCTATAATTGCTTTCTCTGAATGAATGATATCGTTCCTATATAAGACTCTCGAACTTCTTCCAAACCAGAGTTT
>NW_027182833.1:1552500-1577500 GCF_041146395.1 Eulemur rufifrons | reverse complement strand
GGGGCTGGGGTTGTACCCGGGAACCCACTCTAACATACTCTGTGTATGGGCCCGTGGGTTTCATGCAGGACACAGTGGTAGAGCCTCCTTTCACGCATGGCATGGGAGGATTCCAGGCTTTCTAAACTCTAAGAAAGCAAGAAGTCTGAGAATTAGATTTAGGATTAGGATTATGGTTAGGGTTAAGGATGAAGTTTAGTGATAGGGTGAGGGCTTAGGGTTAGGGATTAGCGTTAGGGTTAAAGGTTACTCTTAGGTTTAACGGTTACACTTTGGTTTAGGGTTCAGGTTTTCGGTTAGGGTTAAGATGAGGGGTTAGGGTTTGGTACAGGGTTAGGGTTAAGTGTTAGGTTTAGGGCTGAATATTAGGATTAGGGTTAGGATTAAAGGTTAGGGTCAGAGTTAAGGCTTAGGTTAAAGGTTAAGAGTTAGGGTTTAGGGTTAGGTTTAGGGTTAGGGTTAGTTTTAGGGTTAGAGTTATGTGCTATGGTTTGTGTTAGAGGTTAGGTTTAGGTTTACTGGTCACGGTTAAGGTTACGTTTAGGGGTTAGCATTACGGTTAGGGTTAGGGTTAGGCTTAAGGGATAGGATTAGGGTTAAGTGTTGGAATTAGGGTTAGGGTTTAGTGTTAGGGTTATCATTAAGGATTAGGGTTAGGGTCAGGGTTAAATGCTTGGGTGCGGGTAATGGTTAGGGTCAGGGTTAAGGTTCACGCATAGGGTTAGTGTTAAGGGTTACGGGTAGGTTTAGGGTTCAGGGTTAGAGTTAGCATTAGGGCTTAAGGTTAGGATTAGGCCGTAGGTTAGATTTAGGGTTAGATCTAGGCGTTAGGGTAAGGGCTAGCGTTAGGTTTAAGAGATAGGGTTAGGTTTAATGCTTAGGATTAGCGTTAGGGTTTGGGTTAAAGGAAGTGTTAGGGGTTAGGTTTAAGGATCAAAGGTTAGGGTTATTTTTAGCTGTAGTGTTAGGGTTAGGGATAAGGGATCCCATTAGCATTAAGGATCTTCCTTACTGTAGGGTTAAGTGTAAGGCTTAGAGTTGAAGGTTAAGGTTACGGTATGTGTTAAGATTTAGGGTGAGGGTTAACGGTTAGGGTAAAGGTTAAGCGTTAGGGTTAGGGATTAGTGATTAGGGTTTTTGGTTAGTGTTAGGGTTAGAGGTTAGGAGTTAGTGTTTTATGAAGGGGTATAGTTAGAATTAGGATTGGGGTTAGAGTTAGGGTGAGGTATAGGGGTTAGGTTTAAGGGTTAGTTTTAGGGTAAAAGGATTGGATTATGGTTACGGGTTGGGATTAGGTTTAGGGTTAAAGTTTACTGCTAGGGTTAGGCATAGGGTTCAGGGTTAGCTTTAGGGGTTCTGGTTAGGGTTAGGTGTTAGGTTAGTGTCAGGGTTAGGTCTAGTCGTGAGGGTAAGGTTTACGGTTAGCTTTAAGAGCTAGGGTTAGGTTTAATGGTTAGGATTAGTATTAGGGCTAAGGGTTAGGGTAAGGCTTAGGGGTTAGGGTGAAGGGTTAGGGTCAAGGGTTAGGGTTTTTGTTAGGCATAGCGTTGGGGTTAGAAGTAAGGGTTACTGTCAGTGTTAGGGTTGTAGGTAGGGTTACGGTTAGGGTTAGCGGTTTAGAATTAGGGTTAGGGATTAGGTGTCACAGTGATGACTAGGAGATAGGGTTAGAATTATGGGATAGGGGTTGTTCTCAGGAAATGGGTTATGCATTAACGTTTGGTTAAGAGGTTAAAGTTAGGCGCACGGTGAGGTTTACGTGTTAAGGGGAGAAATAGGAACAGGGTTGGGTGTTATGTTCAGGGTTAGGCTTCTCTGTTAAAGGTATTGTTTATGCTAGCGCACGGGCCCTGTCTGCATTAAGCGGGTGGGGGGAGTTTAGGGGCCTGGGATTGTACCCGGGAACCCACTCTATCATACTCTGGGTATGGGCCCGTGGGTTTCATGCAGGACACAGTGGTAGAGCCTCCTTTCACGCATGGCATGGGAGGATTGCAGGCTTTCTAAACTCTAAGAAAGCAAGAAGTCTGAGAATTAGATTTAGGGTTAGGATTATAATTAGGTTTAAGGATGAAGTTTAGTGTTAGGGTGAGGGCTTAGGGTTAGGGATTAGGGTTAGGGTTAAAGGTTACTCTTAAGTTTAACGGTTACACTTTGGTTTAGGGTTGAGGTTTACGGTTAGGGTTAAGATGAAGGGTTAGGGTTAGGTACAGGGTTAAGGTTAAGTGTTAGGTTTAGGGTTGAAGATTAAGATTAGGGTTAGGACTAAAGGTTAGCGTGAGAGTTAACGCTTAGGGTTAAGGTTAAGAGTTAGGGTTTAGGGTTAGGGTTAGGGTTAGGGTTAGTTTTAGGGTTAGAGTTATGTGCTATGGTTTGTGTTAGAGGTTAGGGTTAGGTTTATTTGTGGCGGTTATGGTTACGTTTAGGGGATAGCATTAGGGTTAGGGTTAAGGGATAGGATTAGGGTTAAGTGTTGGGCTTAGGGTTAGGGTTTAGTGTTAGGGTTATCATTAAGGACTAGGGGTAGGGTCAGGGTGAAATGCTTGGGTGCGGGTAATGGTTAGGGTCAGGGTTTAGGTTCACGGATAGGGTTCGTGTTCAGGGTTACGGGTAGGTTTAGGGTTCAGGGTTAGAGTTAGCATTAGGGCTTAAGGTTAGGATTAGGCGGTAGGTTAGATTTAGGGTTAGATCTAGGCGTTAGGGTAAGGGCTAGCGTTACGGTTAAGAGATAGGGTTAGGTTTAATGCTTAGGATTAGGGTTAGGGTTTAGGGTTAAAGTAAGTGTTAGGGGTTTTTTTAAGGATCAAAGGTTAGGGTTATTTTTAGCTGTAGTGTTAGGGTTAGGGATAAGGGATCCCATTAGCATTAAGGGTCTTCCTTACTGTAGGGTTAAGGGTTAGGCTTAGAGTTAAAGGTTAAGGTTAGGGTCAGTGTTAAGATTTAGGATGAGGTTTAACGGTTAGGGTAAAGGTTAAGCGTTAGGGTTAGGGATTAGTGATTAGGGTTTTCGGTTAGTGTTAGGGTTAGCGTTTAGGAGTTAGTGTTTTATGAAGGGGTATGGTTAGAATTAGGATTGGGGTTAGAGTTAGGGTGAGGTATAGGGGTTAGGTTTAGGGGTTAGTTTTAGGGTAAAAGGATAGGATTAGAGTTACGGGTTGGGCTTAGGTATAGGGGTAAAATTTACTGCTAGGGTTAGGGATAGGTTGCAGGGTTAGCTTTAGGGGTTCTGGTTAGGGTTAGGTGTTAGGTTAGTGTCAGTGTTAGGTCTAGTCGTGAGGGTAAGGTTTAGGGTTAGCTTTAAGAGCTAGGGTTAGGTTTAATGGTTAGGATTAGGATTAGGGTTAAGGGTTAGCGTAAGGCTTAGGGGATAGGGTCAAGGGTTAGGGTTTTTGTGAGGCATAGCGTTGGGGTTAGAAGTAAGGGTTACTGTCAGTGTTAGGGTTGTAGGTAGGGTTACGATTAGGGTTAGCGGTTTAGAATTAGGGTTAGGGATTAGGTGTCACAGTGATGACTAGGAGATAGGGTTAGAATTATGGGATAGGGGTTGTTCTCAGGAAATGGGTTATGCATTAACGTTAGGATAAGAGGTTAAGTTAGGCGCATGGTGAGGTTTACGTGTTAAGGGGAGAAATAGGAACAGGGTTGGGTGTTATGTTCAGGGTTAGGGTTATCTGTTAAAGGTATTGTTTATGCTTAGCGCACGGGCCCTGTCTGCATTAGGCGGGCGGGGGGAATTTAGGGGGCTGGGATTGTACCCGGGAACCCACTCTATCATACTCTGGGTATGGGCCCGTGGGTTTCATGCAGGACACAGTGGTAGAGCCTCCTTTCACGCATGGCATGGGAGGATTGCAGGCTTTCTAAACTCTAAGAAAGCAAGAAGTCTGAGAATTAGATTTAGGGTTAGGATTATGGTTAGGGTTAAGGATGAAGTTTAGTGTTAGGGTGAGGGTTTAGGGTTAGGGATTAGGGTTAGGGTTACAGGTTACTCTTAGGTTTAAGGGTTACACTTTGGTTTAGGGTTGAGGTTTACGGTTAGGGTTAAGATGAGGGGTTAGGGTTTGGTACAGGATTAGGGTTAAGTGTTAGGTTTAGGGTTGAAGATTAGGATTAGGGTTAGGATTAAAGGTTAGCGTGAGAGTTAACGCTTAGGGTTAAGGTTAAGCGTTAGGGTTTAGGGTTAGGGTTAGTTTTAGGGTTAGAGTTATGTGCTATGGTTTGTGTTAGATGATAGTGTTAGGTTTACTGGTCACAGTTAGGGTTACGTTTAGGGGGTAGCATTAGGGTTAGGGTTAGGGTTAAGCGATAGGATTAGGGATAAGTGTTGGGCTTAGGGTTAGGGTTTAGTGTTATGTTTAGCATTAAGGATTAGGGTTAGGGTCAGGGTTAAATGCTTGGGTGCGGGTAATGGTTAGGGTCAGGGTTAAGGTTCACGGATAGGGTTAGTGTTAAGGGTTACAGGTAGGTTTAGGGTTCAGGGTTAGTGTTAGCATTAGGCCTTAAGGTTAGGATTAGGCGGTAGGTTAGATTTAGGGTTAGATCTAGGTGTTAGGGTAAGGGCTAGCGTTAGGGTTAAGAGATAGGTTTAGGTTTACTGCTTAGGATTAGGGTTAGGGTTTGGGGTTAAAGTAAGTGTTAGGGGTTAGCTTTAAGGATCCAAGGTTAGGGTTATTTTTAGCTGTAGTGTTAGGGTTAAGGATAAGGGATCCCATTAGCATTAAGGGTCTTCCTTACTGTAGGGTTAAGGGTTAGGCTTAGAGTTAAAGGTTAAGGTTAGGGTCAGTGTTAAGATTTAGGGTGAGGGTTAACGGTTAGGGTAAAGGTTAAGCGTTAGGGTTAGGGATTAGTGATTAGGGTTTTTGGTTAGTGTTAGGGTTAGCGGTTAGGAGTTAGTGTTTTATGAAGGGGTATGGTTAGAATTAGGATTGGGGTTAGAGTTAGGGTGAGGTATAGGGGTAAGGTTTAGGGGTTAGTTTTAGGGTAAAAGGATAGGATTAGGGTTACAGGTTGGGCTTAGGTTTAGGGTTCAAGTTTACTGCTAGGGTTAGGGATAGAGTTCAGGGTTAGCTTTAGGGGTTCTGGTTAGGGTTAGGTGTTAGGTTAGTGTCAGGGTTAGGTCTAGTCGTGAGGGTAAGGTTTAGGGTTAGCTTTAAGAGCTAGGGTTAGGTTTAATGGTTAGGATTAGGATTAGGGTTAAGGGTTAGGGTAAGGCTTAGGGGTTAGGGTGAAGGGTTAGGGTGAAGGGTTAGGGTTTTTGTTAGGCATAGCGTTGGGGTTAGAAGTAAGGGTTACTGTCAGTGTTAGGGTTGTAGGTAGGGTTACGGTTAGGGTTAGCGGTTTAGAATTAGGGTTAGGGATTAGGTGTCACAGTGATGACTAGGAGATAGGGTTAGAATTATGGGATAGGGGTTGTTCTCAGGAAATGGGTTATGCATTAACGTTAGGATAAGAGGTTAAAGTTAGGCGCACGGTGAGGTTTACGTGTTAAGGGGAGAAATAGGAACAGGGTTGGGTGTTATGTTCAGGGTTAGGGTTATCTGTTAAAGGTATTGTTTATGCTTAGCGCACGGGTCCTGTCTGCATTAGGCGGATGGGGTGAGATAGGGGCCTGGGATTGTACCCGGGAACCCACTCTATCATACTCTGGGTATGGGCCCGTGGGTTTCATGCAGGACACAGTGGTAGAGCCTCCTTTCACGCATGGCATGGGAGGATTGCAGGCTTTCTAAACTCTAAGAAAGCAAGAAGTCTGAGAATTAGATTTAGGGTTAGGATTCTGGTTAGGGTTAAGGATGAAGTTTAGTGTTAGGGTGAGGGCTTAGGGTTAGGGAATAGGGTTAGGGTTAAAGGTTACTCTTAGGTATAACGGTTACACTTTGGTTTAGGGTTGAGGTTTACGGTTAGGGTTAAGATGAGGGGTTAGGGTTTGGTACAGGGTTAGGGTTAAGTGTTAGGTTTAGGGTTGAAGATTAGGATTAGGGTTAGGATTAAAGGTTAGCGTGAGAGTTAACGCTTAGTGTTAAGGTTAAGTGTTAGGGTTTAGGGTTAGGGTTAGGGTTAGGGTTAGTTTTAGGGTTAGAGTTATGTGCTATGGTTTGAGTTAGAGGTTAGGGTTAGGTTTACTGGTCACGGTTAGGGTTACGTTTAGGGGGTAGCATTAGGGTTAGGGTTAGGGTTAGAGTTAAGGGATAGGATTAGGGTTAAGTGTTGGGCTTAGGGTGAGGGTTTAGAGTTAGGGTTAGCATTAAGTATTAGGGTTAGGGTCTGGGTTAAATGCTTGGGTGCGGGTAATGGTTAGGGTCAGGGTTAAGGTTCACTGATAGAGTTAGTGTTAAGGGTTACGGGTAGGTTTAGGGTTCAGGGTTAGAGTTCGCATTAGGACTTAAGGTTAGGATTAGGCGGTAGGTTAGATTTAGGGTTAGATCTAGGCGTTAGGGTAAGGGCTAGCGTTAGGGTTAAGAGATAGGGTTAGGTTTAATGCTTAGGATTAGGGTTAGGGTTTGGGGTGAAAGTAAGTGTTAGGGGTTAGGTTTAAGGATCCAAGGTTAGGGTTATTTTTAGCTGTAGTGTTAGGGTTAGGGAGAAGGGATCCCATTAGCATTAAGGGTCTTCCTTCCTGTAGGGTTAAGGGTTAGGCTTAGAGTTAAAGGTTAAGGTTAGGGTCAGTGTTAAGATTTAGGGTGAGGGTTAACGGTTAGGGTAAAGGTTAAGCGTTAGGGTTAGGGATTAGTGATTAGGATTTTTGGTTAGTGTTAGGGTTAGCGGTTAGGAGTTAGTGTTTTATGAAGGGGTATGGTTAGAATTAGGATTGGGGTTAGAGTTAGGGTGAGGTATAGGGGTTAGGTTTAGGGGTTAGTTTTAGGGTAAAAGGATAGGATTAGGGTTACGGGTTGGGCTTAGGTTTAGGGTTAAAGTTTACTGCTAGGGTTAGGGATAGGGTTCAGGGTTAGCTTTAGGGGTTCTGGTTAGGGTTAGGTGTTAGGTTAGTGTCAGGGTTAGGTCTAGTCCTGAGGGTTAGGTTTAGGGTTAGCTTTAAGAGCTAGGGTTAGGTTTAATGGTTAGGATTAGGATTAGGGTTAAGGGTTAGTGTAAGGCTTAGGGGTTAGGGTGAAGGGTTAGGGTCAAGGGTTGGGGTTTTTGTTAGGCATAGCGTTGGGGTTAGAAGTAAGGGTTACTGTCAGTGTTAGGGTTGTAGGTAGGGTTACGGTTAGGGTTAGCGGTTTAGAATTAGGGTTAGGGATTAGGTGTCACAGTGATGACTAGGAGATAGGGTTAGAATTATGGGATAGTGGTTGTTCTCAGGAAATGGGTTATGCATTAACGTTAGGATAAGAGGTTAAAGTTAGGCACACGGTGAGGTTTACGTGTTAAGGGGAGAAATAGGAACAGGGTTGGGTGTTATGTTCAGGGTTAGGGTTATCTGTTAAAGGTATTGTTTATGCTTAGCGCACGGGCCCTGTCTGAATTAGGCGGGCGGGGGGAGTTTAGGGGGCTGGGATTGTACCCGGGAACCCACTCTATCATACTCTGGGTATGGGCCCGTGGGTTTCATGCAGGACACAGTGGTAGAGCCTCCTTTCACGCATGGCATGGGAGGATTGCAGGCTTTCTAAACTCTAAGAAAGCAAGAAGTCTGAGAATGAGATTTAGGGTTAGGATAATGGTTAGGGTTAAGGATGAAGTTTAGTGTTAGGGTGAGGGCTTAGGGTTAGGGATTAGGGTTAGGGTTAAAGATTACTCTAAGGTTTAACGGTTACATTTGGTTTAGGGTTGAGGTTTACGGTTAGGGTTAAGAGGAGGGGTTAGGGTTTGGTACAGGGTTAGGGTTAAGTGTTAGGTTTAGGGCTGAAGATTAGGGTTAGGATTAAAGTTTAGCGTGAGAGTTAACGCTTAGGGTTAAGGTTATGAGTTAGGGTTTAGGGTTAGGGTTAGGGTTAGGGTTAGTTTTAGGGTTAGAGTTATGTGCTAGGGTTTGTGTTAGAGGTTAGGGTTAGGTTTACTGGTCACGGTTAGGGTTACGTTTAGGGGTTAGCATTAGAGTTAAGGTTAGGGTTAGGGTTAAGGCATAGGATTAGGGTTAAGTGTTGGGCTTAGGGTGAGGGTTTAGTGTTAAGGTTATCATTAAGGATTAGGGTTAGGGTTAAATGCTTGTTGTGGGTAATGGTTAGGGTCAGGGTTAAGGTTCATGGATAGGGTTAGTGTTAAGGGTTACGGGTAGGTTTAGGTTTAAGGGTTAGAGTTAGCACTAGGGCTTTAGGTTAGGATTAGGCGGTAGGTTAGATTTAGGGTTAGATCTAGGCATTAGGGTAACGGCTAGCGTTAGTGTTAAGAGATAGGGTTAGGTTTACTGCTTAGGATTAGGGTTAGGGTTTGGGGTTAAAGTAAGTGTTAGGGGTTAGGTTTCAGGATGAAAGGTTAGGGTTATTTTTAGCTGTACTCTTAGGGTAGGGATAAGGGATCCCATTAGCATTAATGGTCTTCCTTACTGTAGGGTTAAGGGTTAGGCTTAGAGTTAAAGGTTAAGGTTAGGGTCAGTGTTAAGATTGAGGGTTAGGGTTAACGGTTAGGGTAAAGGTTAAGCGTTAGGGTTAGGGATTAGTGATTAGGGTTTTTGGTTAGTGTTAGGGTTAGCGGTTAGGAGTTAGTGTTTTATGAAGGGGTATGGTTAGAATTAGGATTGGGTTTAGAGTTAGGGTGAGGTATAGGGGTTAGGTATAGGGGTTAGTTTTAGGGTAAAAGGATAGGATTAGGGTTACGGGTTGGGCTTAGGTTTAGGGTTAAAGTTTACTGCTAGGGTCAGGGATAGGGTTCAGGGTTAGCTTTAAGGGTTCTGGTTAGGATTAGGTGTTCGGTTAGTGTCAGGGTTAGGTCTAGTCGTGAGGGTAAGGTTTAGGGTTATCTTTAAGAGCTAGGGTTAGGTTTAATGGTTAGGATTAGGATTAGGGTTAAGGGATAGGGTAAGGCTTAGGGGTTAGGGTGAAGGGTTAGGGTCAAGGGTTAGGGTTTTTGTTAGGCATAGCGTTGGGGTTAGAAGTAAGGGTTACTGTCAGTGTTAGGGTTGTAGGTAGGGTTACGGTTAGGGTTAGCGGTTTAGAATTAGGGTTATTGATTAGGTGTCACAGCGATGACTAGGAGATAGGGTTAGAATTATGGGATGGGGTTGTTCTCAGGAAATGGGTTATGCATTAACGTTAGGATAAGAGGTTAAAGTTAGGCGCACGGTGAGGTTTACGTGTTAAGGGGAGAAATAGGAACAGGGTTGGGTGTCATGTTCAGGGTTAGGGTTATCTGTTAAAGGTATTGTTTATGGTTAGCGCACGGGCCCTGTCTGCATTAGGTGGGCGGGGGGAGTTTAGGGGGCTGGGATTGTACCCGGGAACCCACTCTATCATACTCTGGGTATGGGCCCGTGGGTTTCATGCAGGACACAGTGGTAGAGCCTCCTTTCACGCATGGCATGGGAGGATTCCAGGCTTTCTAAACTCTAAGAAAGCAAGAAGTCTGAGAATTAGATTTAGGGTTAGGATTCTGGTTAGGGTTAAGGATGAAGTTTAGTGTTAGGGTGAGGGCTTAGGGTTAGGGATTAGCGTTAGGGTTAAAGGTTACTCTTAAGTTTAACGGTTACACTTTGGTTTAGGGTTGAGGTTTACGGTTAGGGTTAAGATGAGGGGTTAGGGTTAGGTACAGGGTTAAGGTTAAGCGTTAGGTTTAGGGTTGAAGATTAAGATTAGTGTTAGGATTATAGGTTAGCGTGAGAGTAAACGCTTAGTGTTAAGGTTAAGAGTTAGGGTTTAGGGTTAGGATTAGGGTTAGGGTTAGTTTTAGGGTTAGAGTTATGTGCTATGGTTTGTGTTAGAGGTTAGGTTTAGGTTTACTGGTCACGGTTATGGTTAAGTTTAGGGGTTAGCATTAGGGTTAGGGTTAAGGGATAGGATTAGGGTTAAGTGTTGGGCTTAGGGTTAGGGTTTAGGGTTAGGGTTAGGGTTAGTTTTAGGGTTAGAGTTATGTGCTATGGTTTGTGTTAGAGGTTAGGGTTAGGTTTACTGGTCACGGTTCGGGTTACGTTTAGGGGTTAGATTAGGGTTAGGGTTAGGGTTAGGGTTAAGGGATAGGATTATGGTTAAGTGTTGGGCTTAGGGTTAGGGTTTAGTGTTAGGGTTATCATTAAGGACTAGGGGTAGGGTCAGGGTTAAATGCTTGGGTGCGGGTAATGGTTAGGGTCAGGGTTAAGTTTCACAGATAGGGTTAGTGTTAAGGCTTACGGGTAGGTTTAGGGTTCAGGGTTAGAGTTAGCATTAAGGCTTAAGGTTAGGATTAGGCGGTAGGTTAGATTTAGGGTTAGATCTAGGCGTTAGGGTAAGGGCTAGCGTTAGGGTTAAGAGATAGGGTTAGGTTTAATGCTTAGGATTAGGGTTAGGGTTTGGGGTTAAAGTAAGTGTTAGGGGTTAGGTTTAGGGATGAAAGGTTAGGGTTATTTTTAGCTGTAGTGTTAGGGATAGGGAAAAGGGATCCCATTAGCATTAAGGGTCTTCCTTACTGTAGGGTTAAGGGTTAGGCTTAGAGTTAAAGGTTAAGGTTAGGGTCAGTGTTAAGATTTAGGGTGAGGGTTAACGGTTAGGGTAAAGGTTAAGCGTTAGGGTTAGGGATTAGTGATTAGGGTTTTTGGTTAGTGTTAGGGTTAGCGGTTAGGAGTTAGTGTTTTATGAAGGGGTATGGTTAGAATTAGGATTGGGGTTAGAGTTAGGGTGAGGTATAGGGGTTAGGTTTAGGGGTTAGTTTTAGGGTAAAAGGATAGGATTAGGGTTACCGGTTGGGCTTAGGTTTAGGGTTAAAATTTACTGCTAGGGTTAGAGATAGGGTTCAGTGTTAGCTTTAGGGGTTCTGGTTAGGGTTAGGTGTTAGGTTAGTGTCAGGGTTAGGTCTAGTCGTGAGGGTAAGGTTTAGGGTTAGCTTTAAGAGCTAGGGTTAGGTTTAATGGTTAGGATTAGGATTAGGGTTAAGGGTTAGCGTAAGGCTTAGGGGTTAGGGTGAAGGGTTAGGGTCAAGGGTTAGGGTTTTTGTTAGGCATAGCGTTGGGGTTAGAAGTAAGGGTTACTGTCAGTGTTAGGGTTGTAGGTAGGGTTACGGTTAGGGTTAGCGGTTTAGAATTAGGGTTAGGGATTAGGTGTCACAGTGATGACTAGGAGATAGGGTTAGAATTATGGGATAGGGGTTGTTCTCAGGAAATGGGTTATGCATTAACGTTAGGATAAGAGGTTAAAGTTAGGCGCACGGTGAGGTTTACGTGTTGGGGGAGAAATAGGTACAGGGTTGGGTGTTATGTTCAGGGTTAGGGTTATCTGTTAAAGGTATTGTTTATGCTTAGCGCACGGGCCCTGTCTGCATTAGGCGGGCGGGGGGGAGTTTAGGGGGCTGGGATTGTACCCGGGAACCCACTCTATCATACTCTGGGTATGGGCCCGTGGGTTTCATGCAGGACACAGTGGTAGAGCCTCCTTTCACGCATGGCATGGGAGGATTGCAGGCTTTCTAAACTCTAAGAAAGCAAGAAGTCTGAGAATTAGATTTAGGGTTAGGATTATGGTTAGGGTTAAGGATGAAGTTTAGAGTTAGGATGAGGGCTTAGGGTTAGGGATTAGGGTTAGGGTTAAAGGTTACTCTTAGGTTTAACGGTTACACTTTGCTTTAGGGTTGAGGTTTACGGTTAGAGTTAAGATAAGGGGTTAGGGTTAGGGTTAAGTGTTAGGCTTAGGGTTGAAGATTAGGATTAGGGTTAGGATTAAAGGTTAGCGTGAGAGTTAACGCTTAGGGTTAAGGTTAAGAGTTAGGGTTTAGGGTTAGGCTTAGGGTTAGGGTTAGTTTTAGGGTTAGCGTTATGTGCTATGGTTTGTGTTAGAGGTTAGGTTTAGGTTTACTGGTGATGGTTAGGGTTACGTTTAGGGGTTAGCATTAGGGTTAGGGTTAGGATTAGGGTTAAGAGATAGTATTAGGGTTAAGTGTTGGGCTTAGGGTTAGGGTTTAGTGTTAGGGTTATCATTAAGGACTAGGGGTAGGGTCAGGGTTAAATGCTTGGGTTCTGGTAATGGTTAGGGTCAGGGTTAAGGTTCACGGATAGGGTTAGTGTTAAGGGTTACGGGTAGGTTTAGGGTTCAGGGTTAGAGTTAGCATTAGGGCTTAAGGTTAGGATTAGGCGGTAGGTTAGATTTAGGGTTAGATCTAGGCGTTAGGGTAAGGGCTACCGTTATGGTTTAGAGATAGGGTTAGGTTTAATGCTTAGGATTAGGGTTAGGGTTTGGGGTTAAAGTAAGTGTTAGGGGTTAGGTTTAAGGATCCAAGGTTAGGGTTATTTTTAGCTGTAGTGTTAGGGTTAGGGATAAGGGATCCCATTAGCATAAAGGGTCTTCCTTACTGTAGGGTTAAGGGTTAGGCTTAGAGTTAAAGGTTAAGGTTAGGGTCAGTGTTAAGATTTAGGATGAGGTTTTACGGTTAGGGTAAAAGTTAAGCGTTAGGGTTAGGGATTAGTGATTAGGGTTTTTGGTTAGTGTTAGGGTTAGCGGTTAGGAGTTAGTGTTTTATGAAGGGGTATGGTTAGAATGAGGATTGGGGTTAGAGTTAGGGTGAGGTATAGGGGTTAGGTTTAGGGGTTAGTTTTAAGGTAAAAGGATAGGATTAGGGTTACGGGTTGGGCTTAGGTTTAGGGTTAAAGTTTACTGCTAGGGTTAGGGATAGGGTTCAGGGTTAGCTTTAGGGGTTCTGGTTAGGGTTATGTGTTAGGTTAGTGTCAGGGTTAGGTCTAGTCGTGAGGGTAAGGTTTAGGGTTATCCTTAAGAGCTAGGGTTAGGTTTAATGGTTAGGATTAGGATTAGGGTTAAGGGATAGGGTAAGGCTTAGAGGTTAGGGTGAAGGGTTAGGGTCAAGGGTTAGGGTTTTTGTTAGGCATAGCGTTGGGGTTAGAAGTAAGGGTTACTGTCAGTGTTAGGGTTGTAGGTAGGGTTACGGTTAGGGTTAGCGGTTTAGAATTAGGGTTAGGGATTAGGTGTCACAGTGATGACTAGGAGATAGGGTTAGAATTATGGGATGGGGTTGTTCTCAGGAAATGGGTTATGCATTAACGTTAGGATAAGAGGTTAAAGTTAGGCGCACGGTGAGGTTTACGTGTTAAGGGGAGAAATAGGAACAGGGTTGGGTGTCATGTTCAGGGTTAGGGTTATCTGTTAAAGGTATTGTTTATGCTTAGCGCACGGGCCCTGTCTGCATTAGGCGGGCGGGGGGAGTTTAGGGGGCTGGGATTGTACCCGGGAACCCACTCTATCATACTCTGGGTATGGGCCCGTGGGTTTCATGCAGGACACAGTGGTAGAGCCTCCTTTCACGCATGGCATGGGAGGATTGCAGGCTTTCTAAACTCTAAGAAAGCAAGAAGTCTGAGAATTAGATTTAGGGTTAGGATTCTGGTTAGGGTTAAGGATGAAGTTTAGTGTTAGGGTGAGGGCTTAGGGTTAGGGATTAGCGTTAGGGTTAAAGGTTACTCTTAAGTTTAACGGTTACACTTTGGTTTAGGGTTGAGGTTTACGGTTAGGGTTAAGATGAGGGGTTAGGGTTCCGTACAGGGTTAAGGTTAAGTGTTAGGTTTAGGGTTGAAGATTAAGATTAGTGTTAGGATTAAAGGTTAGCGTGAGAGTAAACGCTTAGTGTTAAGGTTAAGAGTTAGGGTTTAGGGTTAGGATTAGGGTTAGGGTTAGTTTTAGGGTTAGAGTTATGTGCTATGGTTTGTGTTAGAGGTTAGGTTTAGGTTTACTGGTCACGGTTATGGTTAAGTTTAGGGGTTAGCATTAGGGTTAGGGTTAAGGGATAGGATTAGGGTTAAGTGTTGGGCTTAGGGTTAGGGTTTAGGGTTAGGGTTAGGGTTAGTTTTAGGGTTAGAGTTATGTGCTATGGTTTGTGTTAGAGGTTAGGGTTAGGTTTACTGGTCACGGTTAGGGTTACGTTTAGGGGTTAGATTAGGGTTAGGGTTAGGGTTAAGGGATAGGATTATGGTTAAGTGTTGGGCTTAGGGTTAGGGTTTAGTGTTAGGGTTATCATTAAGGACTAGGGGTAGGGTCAGGGTTAAATGCTTGGGTGCGGGTAATGGTTAGGGTCAGGGTTAAGTTTCACGGATAGGGTTAGTGTTAAGGCTTACGGGTAGGTTTAGGGTTCAGGGTTAGAGTTAGCATTAAGGCTTAAGGTTAGGATTAGGCGGTAGGTTAGATTTAGGGTTAGATCTAGGCGTTAGGGTAAGGGCTAGCGTTAGGGTTAAGAGATAGGGTTAGGTTTAATGCTTAGGATTAGGGTTAGGGTTTGGGGTTAAAGTAAGTGTTAGGGGTTAGGTTTAGGGATGAAAGGTTAGGGTTATTTTTAGCTGTAGTGTTAAGGATAGGGAAAAGGGATCCCATTAGCATTAAGGGTCTTCCTTACTGTAGGGTTAAGGGTTAGGCTTAGAGTTAAAGGTTAAGGTTAGGGTCAGTGTTAAGATTTAGGGTGAGGGTTAACGGTTAGGGTAAAGGTTAAGCGTTAGGGTTAGGGATTAGTGATTAGGGTTTTTGGTTAGGGTTAGGGTTAGGGTTAGGGTTAGGGTTAGCGGTTAGGAGTTAGTGTTTTATGAAGGGGTATGGTTAGAATTAGGATTGGGGTTAGAGTTAGGGTGAGGTATAGGGGTTAGGTTTAGGGGTTAGTTTTAGGGTAAAAGGATAGGATTAGGGTTACCGGTTGGGCTTAGGTTTAGGGTTAAAATTTACTGCTAGGGTTAGAGATAGGGTTCAGTGTTAGCTTTAGGGGTTCTGGTTAGGGTTAGGTGTTAGGTTAGTGTCAGGGTTAGGTCTAGTCGTGAGGGTAAGGTTTAGGGTTAGCTTTAAGAGCTAGGGTTAGGTTTAATGGTTAGGATTAGGATTAGGGTTAAGGGTTAGGGTAAGGCTTAGGGGTTAGGGTGAAGGGTTAGGGTTTTTGTTAGGCATAGCGTTGGGGTTAGAAGTAAGGGTTACTGTCAGTGTTAGGGTTGTAGGTAGGGTTACGGTTAGGGTTAGCGGTTTAGAATTAGGGTTAGGGATTAGGTGTCACAGTGATGACTAGGAAATAGGGTTAGAATTATGGGATAGGGGTTGTTCTCAGGAAATGGGTTATGCATTAACGTTAGGATAAGAGTTTAAAGTTAGGCGCACGGTGAGGTTTACGTGTTAAGGGGAGAAATAGGTACAGGGTTGGGTGTTATGTTCAGGGTTAGGGTTATCTGTTAAAGGTATTGTTTATGCTTAGCGCACGGGCCCTGTCTGCATTAGGCGTGCGGGGGGAGTTTAGGGGGCTGGGATTGTACCCGGGAACCCACTCTATCATACTCTGGGTATGGGCCCGTGGGTTTCATGCAGGACACAGTGGTAGAGCCTCCTTTCACGCATGGCATGGGAGGATTGCAGGCTTTCTAAACTCTAAGAAAGCAAGAAGTCTGAGAATTAGATTTAGGGTTAGGATTCTGGTTAGGGTTAAGGATGAAGTTTAGTGTTAGGGTGAGGGCTTAGGGTTAGGGCTTAGGGTTAGGGTTAAAGGTTACTCTTAGGTTTAACAGTTACACTTTGGTTTAGGGTTGAGGTTTACGGTTAGTGTTAAGATGAGGGTTAGGGTTAGGTACAGGGTTAGGGTTTAGTGTTAGGTTTAGGGTTCAGGATTAGGATTAGGGTTAGGATTAAAGGTTAGCTTCAGAGTTAACACTTAGGGTTAAGGTTAAGAGTTAGGGTTTAGGGTTAGGGTTAGGGTTAGGGTTAGTTTTAGGGTTAGAGTTATGTGCTATGGTTTGTGTTAGAGGTTAGGGTTAGGTTTACTGGTCAAGGTTAGGGTTACGTTTAGGGGTTAGCATTAGGGTTAGGGTTAGGGTTAAGGCATAGGATTAGGGTTAAGTGTTGGGCTTAGGGTTAGGGTTTAGTGTTAGGGTTATCATTAAGGATTAGGGTTAGGGTCAGGGTTAAATGCTTGGGTGCGGGTTATGATTAGGGTCAGGGTTAAGGTTCACAGATAGGGTTAGTGTTAAGGGTTACGGGTAGGTTTAGGGTTCAGGGTTAGAGTTAGCATTAAGGCTTAAGGTTAGGATTAGGCGGTAGGTTAGATTTAGGGTTAGATCTAGGCGTTAGGGTAAGGGCTAGCGTTAGGGTTAAGAGATAGGGTTAGGTTTAATGCTTAGGATTAGGGTTAGGGTTAGGGGTTAAAGTAAGTGTTAGGGGTTAGGTTTAAGGATCCAAGGTTATGGTTATTTTTAGCTGTAGTGTTAGGGTTAGGGAGAAGGGATCCCATTAGCATTAAGGGTCTTCCTTCCTGTAGGGTTAAGGGTTAGGCTTAGAGTTAAAGGTTAAAGTTAGGGTCAGTGTGAAGATTTAGGGTGAGGGTTTACGGTTAGGATAAAGGTTAACTGATAGGGTTAGGGATTAGTGATTAGGGTTTTTGGTTAGTGTTAGGGTTAGCGGTTAGGAGTTAGTGTTTTATGAAGGGGTATGGTTAGAATTAGGATTGGGGTTAGAGTTAGGGTGAGGTATAGGGTTTAGGTTTAGGGGTTAGTTTTAGGGTAAAAGGATGGGATTAGGGTTACCGGGTGAGCTTAGGTTTAGGGTTAAAGTTTACTGCTAGGGTTAGGGATAGGGTTCAGGGTTAGCTTTAGGGGTTCTGGTTAGGGTTAGGTGTTAGGTTAGTGTCAGGGTTAGGTCTAGTCGTCAGGATAAGGTTTAGGGTTACCTTTAAGAGCTAGGGTAAGGTTTAATGGTTAGGATTAGGATTAGGGTTAAGGGTTAGGGTAAGGCTTAGGGGTTAGGGTGAAGGGTTAGGCTCAAGGGTTAGGGTTTTTGTTAGGCATAGCGTTGGGGTTAGAAGTAAGGGTTACTGTCAGTGTTAGGGTTGTAGGTAGGGTTACGGTTAGGGTTAGGGATTTAGAATTAGGGTTAGGGATTAGGTGTCACAGTTTTGACTAGTATATAGCGTTAGAATTATGGGATAGGGGTTGTTCTCAGGAAATGGGTTATGCATTAAAGTTAGGATAAGAGGTTAAAGTTAGGCGCACGGTGAGGTTTACGTGTTAAGGGGAGAAAGAGGAACAGGGTTGGGTGTTATGTTCAGGGTTAGGGTTATCTGTTAAAGGTACTGTTTATGCTTAGCGCACAGTCCCTGTCTGCATTAGGCGGGCGGGGGGAGTTTTGGGGGCTGGGATTGTACCCGGGACCCCACTCTATCATACTCTGGGTATGGGCCCGTGGGTTTCATGCAGGACACAGTGGTAGAGCCTCCTTTCACGCATGGCATGGGAGGATTGCAGGCTTTCTAAACTCTAAGAAAGCAAGAAGTCTGAGAATTAGATTTAGGGTTAGGATTCTGGTTAGGGTTAAGGATGAAGTTTAGTGTTAGGTTGAGGGCTTAGGGTTAGGGCTTAAGGTTAGGGTTAAAAGTTACTCTTAGGTTTAACAGTTACACTTTGGTTTAGGGTTGAGGTTTATGGTTAGGGTTAAGATGAGGGTTAGGGTTAGGTACAGGGTTAGGGTTAAGTGTTAAGTTTAGGGTTGAAGATTAGAATTAGGGTTAGGATTAAAGGTTAGTGTGAGAGTTAACGCTTAGGGTTAAGGTTAAGAGTTAGGGGTTAGGGTTAGGGTTGGGGTTCGTTTTAGGGTTAGAGTTATGTGCTATGGTTTGTGTTAGAGGTTAGGGTTAGGTTTACTGGTCACGCTTAGGGTTACGTTTAGGGGTTAGCATTAGGGTTAGGGTTAGGGTTAAGGGATAGGATTAGGGTTAAGTGTTGGGCTTAGGGTTAGGGTTTAGTGTTAGGGTTATCATTAAGGATTAGGGGAAGGGTCAGGGTCAAATGCTTGGGTGCGGGTAATGGTTAGGGTCAGGGTTAAGGTTCACGGATAGGGTTAGTGTTAAGGGTTACGGGTAGGTTTAGGGTTCTGGGTTAGAGTTAGCATTAGGGCTTAAGGTTAGGATTAGGCGGTAGGTTAGATTTAGGGTTAGATCTAGGCGTTAGGGTAAGGGCTAGCGTTAGGGTTAAGAGATCGGGTTAGGTTTAATGCTTAGGATTAGGGTTAGGGTTTGGGGTTAAAGTAAGTGTTAGGGGTTAGGTTTAAGGATCAAAGGTTAGGGTTATTTTTAGCTGTAGTGTTAGGGTTAGGGATAAGGGATCCCATTAGCATTAAGGGTCTTCCTTCCTGTAGGGTTAAGGGTTAGGCTTAGAGTTAAAGGTTAAGGTTAGGGTCAGTGTTAAGATTTAGGGTGAGTGTTAACGGTTAGGGTAAAGGTTAAGCGTTAGGGTTAGGGATTAGTGATTAGGGTTTTTGGTTAGTGTTAGGGTTAGCGGTTAGGAGTTAGTGTTTTATGAAGGGGTATGGTTAGAATTACGATTGGGGTTAGAGTGAAGGTGAGGTATAGGGGTTAGGTTTAGGGGTTAGTTTTAGGGTAAAAGGATAGGATTAGGGTTACGGGTTGGGGTTAGGTTTAGGGTTAAAGTTTACTGCTAGGGTTAGAGATAGGGTTCAGGGTTAGCTTTAGGGGTTCTGGTTAGGGTTAGGTGTTAGGTTAGTGTCAGGGTTAGGTCTAGTCGTCAGGATAAGGTTTAGGGTTATCTTTAAGAGCTAGGGTTAGGTTTAATGGTTAGGATTAGGATTAGGGTTAAGGGTTAGGGTAAGGCTTAGGGGTTAGGGTGAAGGGTTAGGGTGAAGGGTTAGGGTTTTTGTTAGGCATAGCGTTGGGGTTAGAAGTAAGGGTTACTGTCAGTGTTAGGGTTGTAGGTAGGGTTACGGTTAGGGTTAGCGGTTCAGAATTAGGGTTAGGGATTAGGTGTCACAGTGATGACTAGGAGATAGGGTTAGAATTATGGGATAGGGGTTGTTCTCAGGAAATGGGTTATGCATTAACGTTAGGATAAGAGGTTAAAGTTAGGCGCACGGTGAGGTTTACGTGTTAAGGGGAGAAATAGGAACAGGGTTGGGTGTCATGTTCAGGGTTAGGGTTATCTGTTAAAGGTATTGTTTATGCTTAGCGCACGGGCACTCTCTGCATTGGGCCGGCGGGGGGAGTTTAGGGGTCTGGGATTGTACCCGGGAACCCACTCTATCATACTCTGGGTATGGGCCCATGGGTTTCATGCATGACACAGTGGTAGAGCCTCCTTTCACGCATGGCATGGGAGGATTGCAGGCTTTCTAAACTCTAAGAAAGCAAGAAGTCTGAGAATTAGATTTAGGGTTAGGATTCTGGTTAGGGTTAAGGATGAAGTTTAGTGTTAGGGTGAGGGCTTAGGATTAGGGATTAGGGTTAGGGTTAAAGGTTACTCTTAGGTTTAACGGTTACACTTTGGTTTAGGGTTGAGGTTTACGGTTAGGGTTAAGATGAGGGGTTAAGGTTTGGTACAGGGTTAGGGTTAAGTGTTAGGTTTAGGGTTGAAGATTAGGATTAGGGTTAGGATTAAAGGTTAGCGTGAGAGTTAACGCTTAGGGTTAAGGTTAAGTGTTAGGGTTTAGGGTTAGGGTTAGGGTTAGGGTTAGTTTTAGGGTTAGAGTTATGTGCTATGGTTTGTGTTAGAGGTTAGGGTTAGGTTTACTGGTCACGGTTAGGGTTACGTTTAGGGGGTAGCATTAGGGTTAGGGTTAGGGTTAAGGGATAGGATTAGGGTTAAGTGTTGGGCTTAGGGTTAGGGTTTAGTGTTAGGGTTAGCATTAAGGATTAGGGTTAGGGTCAGGGTTAAATGCTTGGGTGCGGGTAATGGTTAGGGTCAGGGTTAAGGTTCACGGATAGGGTTAGTGTTAAGGGTTACGGGTAGGTTTAGGGTTCACGGTTAGAGCTAGCATTAGGGCTTAAGGTTAGGATTAGGCGGTAGGTTAGATTTAGGGTTAGATCTAGGCGTTAGGGTAAGGGCTAGCGTTAGGGTTAAGAGATAGGGTTAGGTTTAATGCTTAGTATTAGGGTTAGGGTTTGGGGTGAAAGTAAGTGTTAGGGGTTAGGTTTAAGGTTCCAAGGTTAGGGTTATTTTTAGCTGTAGTGTTAGGGTTAGGGATAAGGGATCCCATTAGCATTAAGGGTCTTCCTTCCTGTAGGGTTAAGGGTTAGGCTTAGAGTTAAAGGTTAAGGTTAGGGTCAGTGTTAAGATTTAGGGTGAGGGTTAACGGTTAGGGTAAAGGTTAAGCGTTAGGGTTAGGGATTAGTGATTAGGGTTTTTGGTTAGTGTTAGGGTTAGCGGTTAGGAGTTAGTGTTTTATGAAGGGGTATGGTTAGAATTAGGATTGGGGTTAGAGTTAGGGTGAGGTATAGGGGTTAGGTTTAGGGGTTAGTTTTAGGATAAAAGGATAGGATTATGGTTACGGGTTGGGCTTAGGATTAGGGTTAAAGTTTACTGCTAGGGTTAGGGATAGGGTTCAGGGTTAGCTTTAGGGGGTCTGGTTAGGGTTAGGTGTTAGGTTAGTGTCAGGGTTAGGTCTAGTCGTGAGGGTAAGGTTTAGGGTTAGCTTTAAGAGCTAGGGTTAGGTTTAATGGTTAGGATTAGGATTAGGGTTAAGGGTTAGGGTAAAGCTTAGGGGTTAGGGTGAAGGGTTAGGTTCAAGGGTTAGGGTTTTTTTGAGGCATAGCATTGGGGTTAGAAGTAAGGGTTACTGTCAGTGTTAGGGTTGTAGGTAAGGTTACGGTTAGGGTTAGCTGTTTAGAATTAGGGTTAGGGATAAGGTGTCACAGTGATGACTAGCAGATAGGGTTAGAATTATGGGATAGGGGTTGTTCTCAGGAAATGGGTTATGCATTAACGTTAGGATAAGAGGTTAATGTTAGGCGCACGGTGAGGTTTACGTGTTAAGGGGAGAAATAGGAACAGGGTTGGGTGTTATGTTCAGGGTTAGGGTTATCTGTTAAAGGTATTGTTTATGCTTAGCGCACGGGCCCTGTCTGCATTGGGCGGGCGGGGGGAGTTTAGGGGGCTGGGCTTGTACCCGGGAACCCACTCTATCATACTCTGGGTATCGGCCCGTGGGTTTCATGCAGGACACAGTGGTAGAGCCTCCTTTCACGCATGGCATGGGAGGATTGCAGGCTTTCTAAACTCTAAGAAAGCAAGAAGTCTGAGAATTAGATTTAGGGTTAGGATTATGGTTAGGGTTAAGGATGAAGTTTAGTGTTAGGGTGAGGGCTTAGGGTTAGGGATTAGGGTTAGGGTTAAAGGTTACTCTTAGGTTTAACGGTTACACTTTGGTTTAGGGTTGAGGTTTACGGTTAGGGTTAAGATGAGGGGTTAGGGTTTGGTACAGGGTTAGGGTTAAGTGTTAGGTTTAGGTTTGAAGATTAGGATTAGGGTTAGGATTAAAGGTTAGCGTGAGAGTTAACACTTAGTGTTAAGGTTAAGAGTTACGGTTTAGGGTTAGGGTTAGGTTTAGGGTTAGTTTTAGGGTTAGAGTTATGTGCTATGGTTTGTGTTAGAGGTTAGGGTTAGGTTTCCTGGTCACGGTTAGGGTTACGTTTAGGGGGTAGCATTAGGGTTAGGGTTAGGGTTAGGGTTAAGGGATAGGATTAGGGATAAGTGTTGGGCTTAGGGTTAGGGTTTAGTGTTAGGGTTAGCATTAAGAATTAGGGTTAGGGTCAGGGTTAAATGCTTGGGTGCGGGTAATGGTTAGGGTCAGTGTTAAGGTTCACGGATAGGGTTAGTGTTAAGGGTTACGGGTAGGTTTAGGGTTCAGGGTTAGAGTTAGCATTAGGGCTTAAGTTTAGGATTAGGCGGTAGGTTAGATTTAGGGATAGATCTAGGCCTTAGTGTAAGGGCTAACGTTAGGGTTAAGAGATAAGTTTAGGTTTAATGCTTAGGATTAGGGTTAGGGTTTGGGGTTAAAGTAAGTGTTAGGGGTTAGCTTTAAGGATCAAAGGTTAGGGTTATTTTTAGCTGTAAGTGTTAGGGTTAGGGATAAGGGAGCCCATTAGCATTAAGGGTCTTCCTTCCTGTAGGGTTAATGTTAGGCTTAGAGTTAAAGGTTAAGGTTAGGGTCAGGGTTAAGATTTAGGGTGAGGGTTAACGGTTAGGGTAAAGGTTAAGCGTTAGGGTTAGGGATTAGTGATTAGGGTTTTTGGTTAGTGTTAGGGTTAGCGGTTAGGAGTTAGTGTTTTATGAAGGGGTATGGTTAGAATTAGGATTGGGGTTAGAGTTAGGGTGAGGTATAGGGGTTAGGTTTAGGGGTTAGTTTTAGGGTAAAAGGATAGGATTAGGGTTACGGGTTGGGCTTAGGATTAGGGTTAAAGTTTACTGCTGGGGTTAGGGATAGGGTTCAGGGTTAGCTTTAGGGGTTCTGGTTAGGGTTAGGTGTTAGGTTAGTGTCAGAGTTAGGTCTAGTCGTGAGGGTAAGGTTTAGGGTTAGCTTTAAGAGCTAGGGTTAGGTTTAATGGTTAGGATTAGGATTAGGGTTAAGGGTTAGGGTAAGGCTTAGGGGTTAGGGTGAAGGGTTAGGGTCAAGGGTTAGGGTTTTTGTTAGGCATAGCGTTGGGGTTAGAAGTAAGGGTTACTGTCAGTGTTAGGGTTGTAGGTAGGGTTACGGTTAGGGTTAGCGGTTCAGAATTAGGGTTAGGGATTAGGTGTCACAGTGATGACTAGGAGATAGGGTTAGAATTATGGGATAGGGGTTGTTCTCAGGAAATGGGTTATGCATTAACGTTAGGATAAGAGGTTAAGTTAGGCGCATGGTGAGGTTTACGTGTTAAGGGGAGAAATAGGAACAGGGTTGGGTGTTATGTTCAGGGTTAGGGTTATCTGTTAAAGGTATTGTTTATGCTTAGCGCACGGCACTCTCTGCATTGGGACGGCGGGGGGAGTTTAGGGGTCTGGGATTGTACCCGGGAACCCACTCTATCATACTCTGGGTATGGGCCCATGGGTTTCATGCATGACGCAGTGGTACAGCCTCCTTTCACGCATGCCATGGGAGGATTGCAGGCTTTCTAAACTCTAAGAAAGCAAGAAGTCTGAGAATTAGATTTAGGGTTAGGATTCTGGTTAGGGTTAGGGTGAGGGCTTACGGTTAGGGAATATGGTTAGGGTTAAAGGTTACTCTTAGGTTTAACGGTTACACTTTGGTTTAGGGTTGAGGTTTACGGTTAGGGTTAAGATAAGGGGTTAGGGTTTGGTACAGGGTTAGGGTTAGGTGTTAGGTTTAGGGTTGAAGATTAGGATTAGGGTTAGGATTAAAGGTTAGCGTGAGAGTTAACGCTTAGTGTTAAGGTTAAGTGTTAGGGTTTAGGGTTAGGGTTAGGGTTAGGGTTAGTTTTTGAGTTAGAGTTATGTGCTATAATTGTGTTAAAGGTTAGAGTTAGGTTTACTGGTCACGGTTAGGGTTACGTTTAGGGGTTAGCATTAGGGTTAGGGTTAGGGTTAAGGGATAGGATTAGGGATAAGTGTTGGGCTTAGGGTTAGGATTTAGTGTTGGGGTTAGCCTTAAGGATTAGGATTAGGGTCAGGGTTAAATTCTTGGGTGCGGGTAATGGTTAGGGTCAGGGTTTAGGTTCACAGATAGGGTTAGTGTTAAGGGTTACGGGTAGGTTTAGGGTTCAGGGTTAGTGTTAGCATTAGGGCTTAAGGTTAGGATTAGGCGGTAGGTTAGATTTAGGGTTAGATCTAGGCGTTAAGGTAAGGGCTAGCGTTAGGGTTAAGAGATAGGGTTAGGTTTAATGCTTAGGATTAAGGTTAGGGTTTGGGGTTAAAGTAAGTGTTAGGGGTTAGGTTTAAGGATCCAAGGTTAGGGTTATTTTTAGCTGTAGTGTTAGGGTTAGGGATAAGGGATCCCATTAGCATTAAGGGTCTTCCTTACTGTAGGGTTAAGGGTTAGGCTTAGAGTTAAAGGTTAAGGTTAGGGTCAGGGTTAAGATTTAGGGTGAGGGTTAACGGTTAGGGTAAAGGTTAAGCGTTAGGGTTAGGGATTAGTGATTAGGGTTTTTGGTTAGTGTTAGGGTTAGCGGTTAGGAGTTAGTGTTTTATAAAGGGGTATGGTTAGAATTAGGATTGGGGTTAGAGTTAGGGTGAGGTATAGGGGTTAGGTTTAGGGGTTAGTTTTAGGATAAAAGGATAGGATTAGGGTTACGGGTTGGGCTTAGGATTAGGGTTAAAGTTTACTGCTGGGGTTAGGGATAGGGTTCAGGGTTAGCTTTAGGGGGTCTGGTTAGGGTTAGGTGTTAGGTTAGTGTCAGGGTTAGGTCTAGTCGTGAGGGTAAGGTTTAGGGTTAGCTTTAAGAGCTAGGGTTAGGTTTAATGGTTAGGATTAGGATTAGGGTTAAGGGTTAGGGTAAGGCTTAGGGGTTAGGGTGAAGGGTTAGGGTGAAGGGTTAGGGTTTTTGTTAGGCATAGCGTTGGGGTTAGAAGTAAGGGTTACTGTCAGTTTTAGGGTTGTAGGTAGGGTTACGGTTAGGGTTAGCAGTTTAGAATTAGGGTTAGGGATTAGGTGTCACAGTGATGACTAGGAGATAGGGTTAGAATTATGGGATAGGTGTTGTTCTCAGGAAATGGGTTATGCATTAACGTTAGGATAAGAGGTTAAAGTTAGGCGCACGGTGAGGTTTACGTGTTAAGGGAAGAAATAGGAACAGGGTTGGGTGTTATGTTCAGGGTTAGGGTTATCTGTTAAAGGTATTGTTTATGCTTAGCGCACGGGCCCTGTCTGCATTAGGCGGGCGGGGGGAGTTTAGGGGGCTGGGATTGTACACGGGAACCCACTTTTTCATACTCTGGGTATGGGGCCGTGGGTTTCATGCAGGACACATTATTAGAACCTCCATTCATGCATGGCATGGGAGGATTGCAGGCTTCCTAAACTCTAAGAAAGCAAGAAGTCTGAGAATTAGATTTAGGGTTAGGATTCTGGTTAGGGTTAAGGATGAAGTTTAGTGTTAGGGTGAGGGCTTAGGGTTAGGTAATAGGGTTAGGGTTAAAGGTTACTCTTAGGTTTAGCGGTTACACTTTGGTTTAGGTTTGAGGTTTACGGTTAGGGTT
>NW_027182833.1:1505000-1515000 GCF_041146395.1 Eulemur rufifrons | reverse complement strand
TTAGGGTTGAGGTTTACGGTTAGGGTTAAGATGAGGGGTTAGGGTTTGGTACAGGGTTAGGGTTAAGTGTTAGGTTTAGGGTTGAAGATTAGGATTAGGGTTAGGATTAAAGGTTAGCATGAGAGTTAAGGCTTAGGGTTAAGGTTAAGAGTTAGGGTTTAGGGTTAGGTTTAGGGTTAGGGTTAGTTTTAGGGTTAGAGTTATGTGCTATGGTTTGTGTTAGAGGTTAGGTTTAGGTTTACTGGTCACGGTTAGGGTTACGTTTAGGGGGTAGCATTAGGGTTAGGGTTAGGGTTAAGGGATAGGATTAGGGATAAGTGTTGGGCTTAGGGTTAGGGTTTAGTGTTAAGGTTAGCATTAAGGATTAGGGTTAGGGTCAGGGTTAAATGCTTGGGTGCGGGTAATGGTTAGGGTCAGGGTTAAGGTTCACGGATAGGGTAAGTGTTAGGGGTTACGGGTAGGTTTAGGGTTCAGGGTTAGTGTTAGCATTAGGGCTTAAGGCTAGGATTAGGCGGTAGGTTAGATTTAGGGTTAGATCTAGGTGTTAGGGTAAGGGCTAGCGTTAGGGTTAAGAGATAGGGTTAGGTTTAATGCTTAGGATTAGGGTTAGGGTTTGGGGTTAAAGTAAGTGTTAGGGGTTAGGTTTAAGGATCCAAGGTTAGGGTTATTTTTAGCTGTAGTGTTAGGGTTAGGGATAAGGGATCCCATTAGCATTAAGGGTCTTCCTTACTGTAGGGTTAAGGGTTGGGCTTAGACGTAAAGGTTAATGTTAGGGTCAGGGTTAAGATTTAGGGTGAGGGTTAACGGTTAGGGTAAAGGTTAAGCGTTAGGGTTAGGGATTCGTGATTAGGGTTTTTGGTTAGTGTTAGGGTTATCGGTTAGGAGTTAGTGTTTTATGAAGGGGTATGGTTAGAATTAGGATTGGGGTTAGAGTTAGGGTGAGGTATAGGGGTTAGGTTTACGGGTTAGTTTTAGGGTAAAAGGATAGGATTAGGGTTACGGTTTGGGCTTAGGTTTACGGTTAAAGTTTACTGCTGGGGTTAGGTATAGGGTTCAGGGTTAGCTTTAGGGGTTCTGGTTAAGGTTAGGTGTTAGGTTAGTGTCAGGGTTAGGTCTAGTCATGAGGGTAAGGTTTAGGGTTAGCTTTAAGAGCTAGGGTTAGGTTTAATGGTTAGGATTAGGATTAGGGTTAAGGGTTAGGGTAAGGCTTAGGGGTTAGGGTGAAGGGTTAGGGTCAAGGGTTAGGGTTTTTGTTAGGCATAGCGTTGGGGTTAGAAGTAAGGGTTACTGTCAGTGTTAGGGTTGTAGGTAGGGTTCCGGTTAGGGTTAGCGGTTTAGAATTAGGGTTAGGGATTAGGTGTCACATTGATGACTAGGAGATAGGGTTAGAATTATGGGATGGGGTTGTTCTCAGGAAATGGGTTATGCATTATCGTTAGGATAAGAGGTTAAAGTTAGGCGCACGGTGAGGTTTACGTGTTAAGGGGAGAAATAGGAACAGGGTTCAGTGTTATGTTCAGGGTTAGGGTTATCTGTTAAAGGTATTGTTTATGGTTAGCGCACGGGCCCTGTCTGCATTAGGCGGGCGGGGGAGTTCAGGGGCCTGGGGTTGTACCCGGGAACCCACTCTATCATACATCTGGGTATGGGCCCGTGGGTTTCATGCAGGACACAGTGGTAGAGCCTCCTTTCACGCATGGCATGGGAGGATTGCAGGCTTTCTAAACTCTAAGAAAGCAAGAAGTCTGAGAATTAGATTTAGGGTTAGGATTCTGGTTAGGGTTAAGGATGAAGTTTAGTGTTAGGGTGAGGGCTTAGGGTTAGGGCTTAGGGTTAGGGTTAAAGGTTACTCTTAGGTTTAACGGTTACACTTTTGTTTAGGGTTGAGGTTTACGGTTAGGGTTAAGATGAGGGGTTAGGGTTTGGTACAGGGTTAGGGTTAAGTGTTAGGTTTAGGGTTGAAGATTAGGATTAGGGTTAGGATTAAAGGTTAGCGTGAGAGTTAACGCTTAGGGTTAAGGTTAAGAGTTAGGGTTTAGGGTTAGGGTTAGGGTTAGGGTTAGTTTTAGGGTTAGAGTTATGTGCTATGGTTTGTGTTAGAGGCTAGGGTTAGGTTTACTGGTCACGGTTAGGGTTACGTTTGGGGGTAGCATTAGGGTTAGGGTTAGGGTTAAGGGATAGGATTAGGGATAAGTTTTGGGCTTAGGGTTAGGGTTTAGTGTTAGGGTTAGCATTAAGGATTAGGGTTATGGTCATGGTTAAATGCTTGGGTGCGGGTAATGGTTAGGGTCAGGGTTAAGGTTCACGGATAGGGTTAGTGTTAAGGGTTACGGCTACGTTTAGGGTTCAGGGTTAGTGTTAGCATTAGTGCTTAAGGTTAGGATTGGGCGGTAGGTTAGATTTAGGGTTAGATCTAGGCGTTAGGGTAAGGGCTAGCGTTAGGGTTAAGAGATAGGTTTAGGTTTAATGCTTAGGATTAGGGTTAGGGTTTGGGGTTAAAGTAAGTGTTAGGGGTTAGGTTTAAGGATCCAAGGTTAGGGTTATTTTTAGCTGTAGTGTTAGGGTTAGGGATAAGGGATCCCATTAGCATTAAGGGTGTTCCTTACTGTAGGGTTAAGGGTTAGGCTTAGAGTTAAAGGTTAAGGTTAGTGTCAGTGTTAAGATTTAGGGTGAGGGTTAACGATTAGGGTAAAGGTTAAGCGTTAGGGTTAGGGATTAGTGATTAGGGTTTTTGGTTAGTGTTAGGGTTAGCGGTTAGGAGTTAGTGTTTTATGAAGGGGTATGGTTAGAATTACGATTGGGGTTAGAGTTAGGGTGAGGTATAGGGGTAAGGTTTAGGGGTTGGTTTTAGGGTAAAAGGATAGGATTAGGGTTACGGGTTGGGCTTAGGTTTAGGGTTAAAGTTTACTGCTAGGGTTAGGGATAGGGTTCAGGGTTAGCTTTAGGGGTTCTGGTTAAGGTTAGGTGTTAGGTTAGTGTCAGGGCTAGGTCTAGTCGTGAGGGTAAGGTTTAGGGTTAGCTTTAAGAGCTAGGGTTAGGTTTAATGGTTAGGATTAGGATTAGGGTTAAGGGTTAGGGTAAGGCTTAGGGGTTAGGGTGAAGGGTTAGGGTCAAGGGTTAGGGTTTTTGTTAGGCATAGCGTTGAGGTGAGAAGTAAGGGTTACTGTCAGTGTTAGGGTTGTAGGTAGGGTTACGGTTAGGGTTAGCGGTTTAGAATTAGGGTTAGGGATTAGGTGTCACAGTGATGACTAGGAGATAGGGTTAGAATTATGGGATGGGGTTGTTCTCAGGAAATGGGTTATGCATTAACGTTAGGATAAGAGGTTAAAGTTAGGCGCACGGTGAGGTTTACGTGTTAAGGGGAGAAATAGGAACAGGGTTCGGTGTTATATTGAGGGTTAGGGTTATCTGTTAAAGGTATTGTTTATGCTTAGCACACGGGCCCTGTCTGCATTAGGCGGGCGGGGGGAGTTTAGGCGGCTGGGATTGTACCCGGGAACCCACTCTATCATACTCTGGGTATGGGCCCGTGGGTTTCATGCAGGACACAGTGGTAGAGCCTCCTTTCATGCATGGCATGGGAGGATTGCAGGCTTTCTAAACTCTAAGAAAGCAAGAAGTCTGAGAATTAGATTTAGGGTTAGGATTCTGGTTAGGGTTAAGGATGAAGTTTAGTGTTAGGATGAGGGCTTAGGGTTAGGGAATAGGGTTAGGGTTAAAGTTACTCTTAGGTTTAACGGTTACACTTTTGTTTAGGGTTGAGGTTTACGGTTAGGGTTAAGATGAGGGGTTAGTGTTTGGTACAGGGTTAGGGTTAAGTGTTGGGTTTAGGGTTCAAGATTAGGATTAGGGTTAGGATTAAAGGTTAGTGTGAGAGTTAACGCTTAGGGTTAAGGTTAAGAGTTAGGGTTTAGGGTTAGGGTTAGGGTTAGTTTTAGGGTTAGAGTTATGTGCTATGGTTTGTGTTAGAGGTTATGGTTAGGTTTACTGGTCACGGTTAGGGTTACGTTTAGGGGGTAGCATTAGGGTTAGGGTTAGGGTTAAGGGATAGGATTAGGGATAAATGTTGGGCTTAGGGTTAGGGTTTAGTGTTAGGGTTAGCATTAAGGATTAGGGTTAGGGTCAGGGTTAAATGCTTGGGTGCGGGTAATGGTTAGGGTCAGGGTTAAGGTTCACGGATAGGGTTAGTGTTAAGGGTTACGGGTAGGTTTAGGGTTCAGGGTTAGTGTTAGCATTAGTGCTTAAGGTTAGGATTAGGCGGTAGGTTAGATTTAGGGTTAGATCTAGGCGTTAGGGTAAGGGCTGGCGTTAGGGTTAAGAGATAGGTTTAGGTTTAATGCTTAGGATTAGGGTTAGGGTTTGGGGTTAAAGTAGGTGTTAGGGGTTAGATTTAAGGATCCAAGGTTAGGGTTATTTTTAGCTGTAGTGTTAAGGTTAGGGATAAGGGATCCCATTAGCATTAAGGGTGTTCCTTACTGTAGGGTTAAGGGTTAGGCTTAGAGTTAAAGGTTAAGGTTAGTGTCAGTGTTAAGATTTAGGGTGAGGGTTAACGGTTAGGGTAAAGGTTAAGCGTTAGGGTTAGGGATTAGTGATTAGGGTTTTTCGTTAGTGTTAGGGTTAGCGGTTAGGAGTTAGTGTTTTAGGAAGGGGTATGGTTAGAATTACGATTGGGGTTAGAGTTAGGGTGAGGTATAGGGGTAAGGTTTAGGGGTTAGTTTTAGGGTAAAAGGATAGGATTAGAGTTACGGGTTGGGCTTAGGTTTAGGGTTAAAGTTTACTGCTAGGGTTAGGGATAGGGTTCAGGGTTAGCTTTAGGGGTTCTGGTTAGGGTTAGGTGTTAGGTTAGTGTCAGGGCTAGGTCTAGTCGTGAGGGTAAGGTTTAGGGTTAGCTTTAAGAGCTAGGGTTAGGTTTAATGGTTAGGATTAGGATTAGGGTTCAGGGTTAGGGTAAGGCTTAGGGGTTAGGGTGAAGGGTTAGGGTCAAGGGTTAGGGTTTTTGTTAGGCATAGCGTTGAGGTGAGATGTAAGGGTTACTGTCAGTGTTAGGGTTGTAGGTAGGGTTCCGGTTAGGGTTAGCGGTTTAGAATTAGGGTTAGGGATTAGGTGTCACAGTGATGACTAGGTGATAAGGTTAGAATTATGGGATGGGGTTGTTCTCAGGAAATGGGTTATACATTAACATTAGGATAAGAGGTTAAAGTTAGGCGCACAGTGAGGTTTACGTGTTAAGGGGAGAAATAGGAACAGGGTTCGGTGTTATGTTGAGGGTTAGGGTTATCTGTTAAAGGTATTGTTTATGCTTAGCACACGGGCCCTGTCTGCATTAGGCGGGCCGGGGGAGTTTAGGCGGCTGGGATTGTACCCGGGAACCCACTCTATCATACTCTGGGTATGGGCCCGTGGGTTTCATGCAGGACACAGTGGTAGAGCCTCCTTTCACGCATGGCATGGGAGGATTGCAGGCTTTCTAAACTCTAAGAAAGCAAGAAGTCTGAGAATTAGATTTAGGGTTAGGATTCTGGTTAGGGTTAAGGATGAAGTTTAGTGTTAGGGTGAGGGCTTAGGGTTAGGGAATAGGGTTAGGGTTAAAGGTTACTCTTAGGTTTAACGGTTACACTTTTGTTTAGGGTTGAGGTTTACGGTTAGGGTTAAGATGAGGGGTTAGGGTTTGGTACAGGGTTAGGGTTAAGTGTTAGGTTTAGGGTTGAAGATTAGGATTAGGGTTAGGATTAAAGGTTAGTGTGAGAGTTAAGGCTTAGGGTTAAGGTTAAGAGTTAGGGTTTAGGGTTAGGGTTAGGGTTAGTTTTAGGGTTAGAGTTATGTGCTATGGTTTGTGTTAGAGGTTAGGGTTAGGATTACGGGTCATGGTTAGGGTTACGTTTAGGGGTTAGCATTAGGGTTAGGGTTAGGGTTAGGGTTAAGGGATAGGATTAGGGTTAAGTGTTGGCCTTAGGGTTAGGGTTTAGTGTTAAGGTTAGCATTAAGGATTAGGGTTAGGGTCAGGGTTAAATGCTTGGGTGCGGGTAATGGTTAGGGTGAGGGTTAAGGTTCACGGATAGGGTTAGTGTTAAGGGTTACGGGTAGGTTTAGGGTTCAGGGTTAGTGTTAGCATTAGGGCTTAAGGTTAGGATTAGGCGGTAGGTTAGACTTAGGGTTAGATCTAGGCGTTAGGGTAACGGCTAGCGTTATGGTTAAGAGATAGGGTTAGGTTTAATGCGTAGGATTAGGGTTAGGGTTTGGGGTTAAAGTAAGTGTTAGGGGTTAGGTTTAAGGATCCAAGGTTAGGGTTATTTTTAGCTGTAGTGTTAGGGTTAGGAATAAGGGATCCCATTAGCATTAAGGGTCTTCCTTACTGTAGGGTTAAGTGTTAGGCTTAGAGTTAAAGGTTAAGGTTAGGGTCAGTGTTAAGATTTAGGGTGAGGGTTAACGGTTAGGGTAAAGGTTAAGCGTTAGGGTTAGGGATTAGTGATTAGGGTTTTTGGTTAGTGTTAGGGTTAGCGGTTAGGAGTTAGTGTTTTATGAAGGGGTATGGTTAGAATTAGGATTGGGGTTAGAGTTAGGGTGAGGTATAGGGGTTAGGTTTAGGGGTTAGTTTTAGGGTAAAAGGATAGGATTAGGGTTACGGGTTGGGCTTAGGTTTAGGGTTAAAGTTTACTGCTAGGGTTAGGGATAGGGTTCAGGGTTAGCTTTAGGGGTTCTGGTTAGGGTTAGGTGTTAGGTTAGTGTCAGGGTTAGGTCTAGTCGTGAGGGTAAGGTTTAGGGTTAGCTTTAAGAGCTAGGGTTAGGTTTAATGGTTAGGATTAGGATTAGGGTTAAGGGTTAGGGTAAGGCTTAGGGGTTAGGGTGAAGGGTTAGTGTCAAGGGTTAGGGTTTTTGTTAGGCATAGCGTTGGGGTTAGAAGTAAGGGTTACTGTCAGTGTTAGGGTTGTAGGTAGGGTTATGGTTAGGGTTAGCGGTTTAGAATTAGGGTTAGGGATTAGGTGTCACAGTGATGACTAGGAGATAGGGTTAGAATTATGGGATAGGGGTTGTTCTCAGGAAATGGGTTATGCATTAACGTTAGGATAAGAGGTTAAAGTTAGGCGCACGGTGAGGTTTACGTGTTAAGGGGAGAAATAGGAACAGGGTTGGGTGTTATGTTCAGGGTTAGGGTTATCTGTTAAAGGTATTGTTTATGCTTAGCGCATGGGCCCTGTCTGCATTAGGCGGGCGGCGGGAGTTTAGGGGGCTGGGACTGTATCCGGGAACCAACTCTATCATACTCTGGGTATAGGCCCGTGGGTTTCATGCAGGACACAGTGGTAGAGCCTCCTTTCACGCATGGCATGGGAGGATTGCAGGCTTTCTAAACTCTAAGAAAGCAAGAAGTCTGAGAATTAGATTTAGGGTTAGGATTCTGGTTAGGGTTAAGGATGAAGTTTAGTGTTAGGGTGAGGGCTTAGGGTTAGGGAATAGGGTTAGGGTTAAAGGTAACTCTTAGGTTTAATGGTTACACTTTGGTTTAGGGTTGAGGTTTACGGTTAGGGTTAAGATGAGGGGTTAGGGTTTGGTACAGGGTTAGGGTTAAGTGTTAGGTTTAGGGTTGAAGATTAGGATTAGGGTTAGGATTAAAGGTTAGCGTGAGAGTTAACGCTTAGGGTTAAGGTTAAGAGTTAGGGTTTAGGGTTAGGGTTAGGGTTAGTTTTAGGGTTAGAGTTATGTGCTATGGTTTGTGTTAGAGGTTAGGTTTAGGTTTACTGGTCATGGTTAGGGTTACGTTTAGGGGGTAGCATTAGGGTTAGGGTTAGGGTTAAGGGATAGGATTAGGGATAAGGGCTGGGCTTAGGGTTAGAGTTTAGTGTTAGGGTTAGCATGAGGGATTAGGGTTAGGGTCATGGTTAAATGCTTGGGTGCGGGTAATTGTTAGGGTCAGGGTTAAGGTTCACAAATAGGGTTAGTGTTAAGGGTTACGGGTAGGTTTAGGGTTCAGGGTTAGTGTTAGCATTAGTGCTTAAGGTTAGGATTAGGCGGTAGGTTAGATATAGGGTTAGATCTAGGCGTTAGGGTAAGGGCTAGCGTTAGGGTTAAGAGATAGGGTTAGGTTTAATGCTTAGGATTAGGGTTAGGGTTTGGGGTTAAAGTAATTGTTAGTGGTTAGGTTTAAGGATCAAAGGTTAGGGTTATTTTTAGCTGTAGTGTTAGGGTTAGGGATAAGGGATACCATTAGCATTAAGGGTCTTCCTTCCTGTAGGGTTAAGGGTTAGGCTTAGAGTTAAAGGTTAAGGTTAGGGTCAGTGTTAAGATTTAGGGTGTGGGTTAACGGTTAGGGTAAAGGTTAAGCGTTAGGGTTAGGGATTAGTGATTAGGGTTTTTGGTTAGTGTTAGGGTTAGCGGATAAGAGTTAGTGTTTTATGAAGGGGTATGGTTAGAATTAGGATTGGGGTTAGAGTTAGGGTGAGGTATAGGGGTGAGGTTTAGGGGTTAGTTTTAGGGTAAAAGGATAGGATTAGGGTTACGCGTTGGGCTTAGGTTTAGGGTTAAAGTTTACTGCTAGGGATAGGGATAGGGTTCAGGGTTAGCTTTAGGGGTTCCGGTTACGGTTAGGTGTTAGGTTACTGTCAGGGTTAGGTCTAGTCGTGAGGGTAAGGTTTAGGGTTAGCTTTAAGAGCTAGGGTTAGGTTTAATGATTAGGATTAGGATTAGGGTTAAGGGTTAGCGTAAGGCTTAGGGGTTTGAGTGAAGGGTTAGGGTTTTTGTTAGGCATAGCGTTGGGGTTAGAAGTAAGAGTTACTGTCAGTGTTAGGGTTGTAGGTAGGGTTACGGTTAGGGTTAGCGGTTTAGAATTAGGGTTAGGCATTAGGTGTTCCAGTGATGACTAGGAGATAGGGTTAGAATTATGGGATAGGGGTTGTTCTCAGGGAATGGTTTATGCATTAACGTTAGGATAAGAGGTTAAAGTTAGGCTCACGGTGAGGTTTACGTGTTAAGGGGAGAAATAGGAACAGGGTTGGATGTTATGTTCAGGGTTAGGGTTATCTGTTAAAGGTACTGTTTATGCTTAGCGCACGGGCCCTGTCTGCATTAGGCGGACGGGGGGAGTTTAGGGGGCTGGGATTGTAACCGGAAACCCACTCTATCATACTCTGGGTATGGGCCCGTGGGTTTCATGCAGGACACAGTGGTAGAGCCTCCTTTCACGCATGACATGGGAGGATTGCAGGCTTTCTAAACTCTAAGAAAGCAAGAAGTCTGAGAATTAGATTTAGGGTTAGGATTATGGTTAGGGTTAAGGATGAAGTTTAGTGTTAGGGTGAGGGCTTAAGGTTAAGGATTAAGGTCAGGGTTAAAGGTTACTCTTAGGTTTAACGGTTACAGTTTGGTTTAGGGTTGAGGTTTACGGTTAGGGTTAAGATGAGGGGTTAGGGTTTGGTAGACGTTTAGGGTTAAGTGTTAGGTTTAGGGTTGAAGATTAGGATTAGGGTTAGGATTAAAGGTTAGCGTGAGAGTTAACGCTTAGGGTTAAGGTTAAGTATTAGGGTTTAGGGTTAGGGTTAGGGATAGGGTTAGTTTTAGTTAGTTTAGTGCTATGGTTTGTGTTAGAGGTTAGGGTTAGGTTTACTGGTCACGGCTAGGGTTAGGTTTAGGGGGTAGCATTAGGGTTAGGCTTATGGTTAGGGTTAAGGGATAGGATTAGGGATAAGTGTTGGGCTTAGGGTTAGGGTTTAGTGTTAGGGTTATCATTAAGGATTAGGGGTAGCGTCAGGGTTAAATGCTTGGGTGCGGGTAATGGTTAGGGTCAGGGTTAAGGTTCACGGATAGGGTTAGTGTTAAGGGTTATGGGTAGGTTTAGCGTTCAGGGTTAGAGTTAGCATTAGGGCTTAAGGTTAGGATTAGGCGGTAGGTTAGATTTAGAGTTAGATCTAGGCGTTAGGGTAAGGGCTAGCGTTAGGGTTAAGAGATAGGGTTAGGTTTAATGCTTAAGATTAGGCTTAGGGTTTGGGGTTAAAGTAAGTGTTAGGGG
>NW_027182833.1:1440000-1497500 GCF_041146395.1 Eulemur rufifrons | reverse complement strand
GGTTAAGGATGAAGTTTAGTGTTAGGGTGAGGGCTTAGGGTTAGGGAATAGGGTTAGGGTTAAAGGTTACTCTTAGGTTTAACGGTTACACTTTGGTTCAGGGTTGAGGTTTACAGTTAGGGTTAAGATGAGGGGTTAGGGTTTGGTACAGTGTTAGGGTTAACTGTTAGGTGTACGGTTGAAGATTAGGATTAGGGTTAGGATTAAAGGCTAGCGTGAGAGTTAACGCTTAGGGTTAACGTTAAGAGTTAGGGTTTAGGGTTAGGGTTAGTGTTAGTTTTAGGGTTAGAGATATGTCCTATGGTTTGTGTTAGAGGTTAGGGTTAGGTTTACTGGTCACGGTTAGGGTTACGTTTAGGGGTTAGCTTTAGGGTTAGGATTAGGGTTAGGGTTAAGGGATAGGATTAGGGTTAAGTGTTGGGCTTAGGGTTAGGGTTTAGTGTAAGGGTTAGCATTAAGGATTAGGGTTAGGGTCAGGGTTAAATGCTTGGGTGCGGGTAATGGTTAGGGTCAGGCTTAAGGTTCACGGATAGGGTTAGTGTTAAGGTTTACGGGTAGGTTTATGGTTCAGGGTTAGTGTTAGCATTAGGGCTTAAGGTTAGGATTAGGCGGTAGGTTAGATTTAGGGTTAGATCTAGGCGTTAGGGTAAGGGCTAGCGTTAGGGTTAAGAGATAGGGTTAGGTTTAATGCTTAGGATTAGGGTTAGGGTTTGGGGTTAAAGTAAGTGTTAGGGGTTAGGTTTAAGGATCCAAGGTTAGGGTTATTTTTAGCTGTAGTGTTAGGGTTAGGGATAAGGGATCCCATTAGCATTAAGGGTCTTCCTTACTGTAGGGTTAAGGGTTAGGCTTAGAGTTAAAGGTGAAAGTTAGGGTCAGTGTTAAGATTTAGGGTGAGGGTTAACGGTTAGGGTAAAGGTTAAGCGTTAGGGTTAGGGATTAGTGATTAGGGATTTTGGTTAGTGTTAGGGTTAGCGGTTAGGAGTTAGTGTTTTATGAAGGGGTATGGTTAGAATTAGGATTGGGGTTAGAGTTAGGGTGAGGTATAGGGGTTAGGTTTAGGGGTTAGTTTTAGGGTAAAAGGATAGGATTAGGGTTACGGGTTGGGCTTAGGTTTAGGGTTAAAGTTTACTGCTGGGGTTAGGGATAGGGTTCAGGGTTAGCTTTAGGGGTTCTGGTTAGGGTTAGGTGTTAGGTTAGTGTCAGGGTTAGGTCTAGTCGTGAGGGTAAGGTTTAGGGTTAGGTTTAAGAGCTAGGGTTAGGTTTAATGGTTAGGATTAGGATTAGGGTTAAGGGTTAGGGTAAGGCTTAGGGGTTAGGGTGAAGGGTTAGGGTCAAGGGTTAGGGTTTTTGTTAGGCATAGCGTTGGGGTTAGAAGTAAGGGTTACTGTCAGTGTTAGGGTTGTAGGTAGGGTTACGGTTAGGATTAGCGGTTTAGAATTAGGGTTAGCGATTAGGTATCACAGTGATGACTAGGAGATAGGGTTAGAATTATGGGATAGGGGTTGTTCTCAGGAAATGGGTTATGCATTAAAGTTAGGATAAGAGGTTAAAGTTAGGCGCACGGTGAGGTTTACGTGTTAAGGGGAGAAATAGGAACAGGGTTGGGTGTTATGTTCAGGGTTAGGGTTATCTGTTAAAGGTATTGTTTATGCTTAGCGCACGGGCCCTGTCTGCATTAGGCGGGCGGGGGGAGTTTAGGGGGCTGGGATTGTACCCGGGAACCCACTCTATCATACTCTGGGTATGGGCCCGTGGGTTTCATGCAGGACAGAGTGGTAGAGCCTCCTTTCACGCATGGCATGGGAGGATTGCAGGCTTTCTAAACTCTAAGAAAGCAAAAAGTCTGAGAATTAGATTTAGGGTTAGGATTCTGGTTAGGGTTAAGGATGAAGTTTAGTGTTAGGGTGAGGGCTTAGGGTTAGGGATTAGGGTTAGGGTTAAAGGTTACTCTTAGGTTTAATGGTTACACTTTGGTTTAGGATTGAGGTTTACGGTTAGGGTTAAGATCAGGGGTAAGGGTTTGGTACAGGGTTAGGGTTAAGTGTTAGGTTTAGGGTTGAAGATTAGGATTAGGGTTAGGATTAAAGGTTAGCGTGAGAGTTAACGCTTAGGGTTAAGGTTAAGAGTTAGGCTTTAGTGTTAGTGTTAGAGTTATGTGCCATGGTTTGTGTTAGAGGTTAGGGTTAGGTTTACTGGTCACGGTTAGGGTTACGTTTAGGGGTTAGCATTAGGGTTAGGATTAGGGTTAGGGTTAAGGGATAGGATTAGGGTTAAGTGTTGGGCTTAGGGTTAGGGTTTAGTGTTAGGGTTAGCATTAAGGATTAGGGTTAGGGTCAGGGTTAAATGCTTGGGTGCGGGTAATGGTTAGGGTCAGGGTTAAGGTTTATGGATAGGGTTAGTGTTAAGGGTTACGGGTAGGTTTAGGGTTCAGGGTTAGAGTTAGCATTAGGGCTTAAGGTTAGGATTAGGCGGTAGGTTAGATTTAGGGTTAGATCTACGCGTTAGGGTAAGGGCTAGCGTTAGGGTTAAGAGATAGGGTTAGGTTTAATGCTTAGGTTTAGGGTTATGGTTTGGGGTTAAAGTACGTGTTAGGGGTTAGGTTTAAGGATCAAAGGTTAGGGTTATTTTTAGCTGTAGTGTTAGGGTTAGGGATAAGGGATCCCATTAGCATTAAGGGTCTTCCTTACTGTAGGGTTAAGGGTTAGGCTTAGAGTTAAAGGTGAAGGTTAGGGTCAGTGTTAAGATTTATGGTGAGGGTTAACGGTTAGGGTAAAGGTTAAACATTAGGGTTAGGGATTAGGGATTAGGGTTTTTGGTTAGTGTTAGGGTTAGCGGTTAGGAGTTAGTATTTTATGAAGGGGTATGGTTAGAATTAGGATTGGGGTTAGAGTTAGGGTGAGGTATAGGGGTTAGGTTTAGGGGTTACTTTTAGGGTAAAAGGATAGGATTAGTGTTACGGGTTCGGCTTAGGTTTAGGGTTAAGGTTTACTGCTAGGGTTAGGGAGAGGGTTCAGGGTTAGCTTTAGGGGTTCTGGTTAGGGTTAGGTGTTAGGTTAGTGTCAGGGTTAGGACTAGTCGTGATGGTAAGGTTTAGGGTTAGCTTTAAGAGCTAGGATTAGGTTTAATGGTTAGGATTAGGATTAGGGTTAAGGGTTAGGGTAAGGCTTAGGGGTTAGGATGAAGGGTTAGGGACAAGGGTTAGGGTTTTTGTTAGGCATAGCGTTGGGGTTAGAAGTAAGGGTTACTGTCAATGTTAGGGTTGTAGGTAGGGTTACGGTTAGGGTTAGCGGTTTAGAATTAGGGTTAGGGATTAGGTGTCACAGTGATGACTAGGAGATAGGGTTAGAATTATGGGATAGGGGTTGTTCTCAGGAAATGGGTTATGCATTAACGTTAGGATAAGAGGTTAAAGTTAGGTGCACGGTGAGGTTTACGTGTTAAGGGGAGAAATAGGAACAGGGTTGGGTGTTATGTTCAGGGTTAGGGTTATCTGTTAAAGGTATTGTTTATGCTTAGCGCACGGGCCCTGTCTGCATTAGGCGGGCGGGGGGAGTTTAGGGGGCTGGGATTGTACCCGGGAACCCACTCTATCATACTCTGGGTATGGGCCCGTGGGTTTCATGCCGGACACAGTGGTAGAGCCACCTTTCACCCATGGCATCGGAGGATTGCAGGCTTTCTAAACTCTAAGAAAGCAAGAAGTCTGAGAATTAGATTTAGGGTTAGGATTCTGGTTAGGGTTAAGGATGAAGTTTAGTGTTAGGGTGAGGGCTTAGGGTTAGGGATTAGGGTTTAGGTTAAAGGTTACTCTTAGGTTTAACGGTTACACTTTCGTTTAGGGTTGAGGTTTACGGTTAGGGTTAAGATGAGGGGTTAGGTTTTGGTACAGGGTTAGGGTTAAGTGTTAGGTTTAGGGCTGAAGATTAGGATTAGGGTTAGGATTATAGGTTAGCGTGAGAGTTAACGCTTAGGGTTAAGGTTAAGTGTTAGGGTTTAGGGTTAGGGTTAGGGAAAGGGTTAGTTTTAGTTAGTTTAGTGCTATGGTTTGTGTTAGAGGTTAGGGTTAGGTTTACTGGTCACGGTTAGGGTTACATTTAGGGGTTAGCATTAGGGTTAGGGTTAAGGGATAGGATTAGGGTTAAGTGTTGGGCTTAGGGTTAGGGTTTAGTGTTAGGATTATCATTAAGGTTTAGGGGTAGGGTCAGGGTTAAATGCTTGGGTGCAGGTAATGGTTAGGCTCAGGGTTAAGGTTCACGGATAGGGTTAGTGTTAAGGGTTACGGGTAGGTTTAGGGTTCAGGGTTAGAGTTAGCATTAGGGCTTAAGGTTAGGATTAGGCGGTAGGTTAGATTTAGGGTTAGATGTAGGCGTTAGGGTAAGGGCTAGCGTTAGGGTTAAGAGATAGGGTTAGGTTTAATGCTTAGGTTTAGGGTTATGGTTTGGGGTTAAAGTACGTGTTAGGGGTTAGGTTTAAGGATCAAAGGTTAGGGTTATTTTTAGGTTTAGTATTAGGTTTAGGGATAAGGGATCCCATTATCATTAAGGGTATTCCTTACTGTAGGGTTAAGGGTTAGGCTTAGAGTTAAAGGTGAAGGTTAGGGGCAGTGTTAAGATTTAGGGTGAGGGTTAACGGTTAGGGTAAAGGTTAAGCGTTAGGGTTAGGGATTAGTGATTAGGGTTTTTGGTTAGTGTTAGGGTTAGCGGTTAGGAGTTAGTGTTTTATGAAGGGGTATGGTTAGAATCAGGATTGGGTTAGAGTTAGGGTGAGGTATAGGGGTTAGGTTTAGGGGTTACTTTTAGGGTAAAAGGATAGGATTAGGGTTACGGGTTGGGCTTAGGTTTAGGGTTAAGGTTTACTGCTAGGGTTAGGGAGAGGGTTCAGGGTTAGCTTTAGGGGTTCTGGTTAGGGTTAGGTGTTAGGTTAGTGTCAGGGTTAGGACTAGTCGTGATGGTAAGGTTTAGGGTTAGCTTTAAGAGCTAGGGTTAGGTTTAATGGTTAGGATTAGGATTAGGGTTAAGGGTTAGGGTAAGTCTTAGGGGTTAGGGTGAAGGGTTAGGGTCAAGGGTTAGGGTTTTTGTTAGGCATAGCGTTGGGGTTAGAAGTAAGGGTTACTGTCAGTGTTAGGGTTGTAGGTAGGGTTACGGTTAGGGTTAGCGGTTTAGAATTAGGGTTAGGGATTAGGTGTCACAGTGATGACTAGGAGATAGGGTTAGAATTATGGGATAGGGGTTGTTCTCAGGAAATGGGTTATGCATTAACGTTAGGATAAGAGGTTAAAGTTAGGCGCACGGTGAGGTTTACGTGTTAAGGGGAGAAATAGGAAGAGGGTTGGGTGTTATGTTCAGGGTTAGGGTTATCTGTTAAAGATATTGTTTATGCTTAGCGCACGGACCCTGTCTGCATTAGGCGGGTGGGGGGAGTTTAGGAGGCTGGGTTTGTACCCGGGAACCCACTCTATCATACTCTGGGTATGGGCCCGTGGGTTTCATGCAGGACACAGTGGTAGAGCCTCCTTTCACGCATGGCATGGGAGGATTGCAGGCTTTCTAAACTCTAAGAAAGCAAGAAGTCTGAGAATTAGATTTACGGTTAGGATTCTGGTTAGGGTTAAGGGTGAAGTTTAGTGTTAGGGTGAGGGCTTAGGGTTAGGGATTAGGGTTACGGTTAAAGGTTACTCTTAGCTTTAACGGTTACACTTTCGTTTCGGGTTGAAGTTTACGGTTAGGGTTAAGATGAGGAGTTAGGGTTAGGTACAGGGTTAGGGTTAAGTGTTAGGTTTAGGGTTGAAGATTAGGATTAGGGTTAGTATTAAAGGTTAGCGTGAGAGTTAACGCTTAGTGTTAAGGTTAAGAGTTAGGGTTTAGGGTTAGGGTTAGTTTTAGGGTTAGAGTTATGTGCTATGGTTTGTGTTAGAGGTTAGGGTTAGGTTTACTGGTCATGGTTAGGGTTAAGTTTAGGGGTTAGCATTAGGGTTAGGGTTAAGGGATAGGATTAGGGTTAAGTGTTGGGCTTAGGGTTAGGGTTTAGTGTTAGGGTTAGCATTAAGGATTAGTGTTAGGGTCATTGTTAAATGCTTGAGTGCGCGTAATGGTTAGGGTCAGGGTTAAGGTTCACGGATAGGGTTAGTGTTAAGGGTTACGGGTAGGTTTAGGGTTCAGGGTTAGTGTTAGCATTAGGGCTTAAGGTTAGGATTAGGCGGTAGGTTAGATTTAGGGTTAGATCTAGGCGTTAGGGTAAGGGCTAGCGTTAGGGTTAAGAGATAGGGTTAGGTTTAATGCTTAGGATTAGGGTTAGGGTTTGGGGTTAAAGTAAGTGTTAGGGGATAGGTTTAAGGATCCAAGGTTAGGGTTATTTTTAGCTGTAGTGTTAGGGTTAGGGATAACGGATCCCATTAGCATTAAGGGTCCTCCTTCCTGTAGGGTTAAGGGTTAGGCTTAGAGTTAAAGGTTAAGGTTAGGGTCAGGGTTAAGATTTAGGGTGAGGGTTAACGGTTAGGGTAAAGGTTAAGCGTTAGGGTTAGGGATTAGTGATTAGGGTTTTTGGTTAGTGTTAGGGTTAGCGGTTAGGAGTTAGTGTTTTATGAAGGGGTATGGTTAGAATTAGGATTGGGGTTAGAGTTAGGGTGAGGTATAGGGGTTAGGTTTAGGGGTTAGTTTTAGGGTAAAAGGATAGGATTAGGGTTACGGGTTGGGCTTAGGTTTAGGGTTAAAGTTTACTGCTAGGGTTAGGGATAGGGTTCAGGGTTAGCTTTAGGGGTTCTGGTTAGGGTTAGGTGTTAGGTTAGTGTCAGGGTTAGGTCTAGTGTTGAGGGTAAGGTTTAGGGTTAGCTTTAAGAGCTAGGGTTAGGTTTAATGGTTAGGATTAGGATTAGGGTTAAAGGTTAGGGTAAGGCTTAGGGGTTAGGGTGAAGGGATAGGGTCAAGGGTTAGGGTTTTTGTTAGGCATAGCGTTGGGGTTAGAAGTAAGGGTTACTGTCAGTGTTAGGGTTGTAGGTAGGGTTACGGTTAGGGTTAGCGGTTTAGAATTAGGGTTAGGGATTAGGTGTCACAGTGATGACTAGGAGATAGGGTTAGAATTATGGGATAGGGGTTGTTCTCAGGAAATGGGTTATGCATTAACGTTAGGATAAGAGGTTAAAGTTAGGCGCACGGTGAGGTTTACGTGTTAAGGGGAGAAATAGGAACAGGGTTGGGTGTTATGTTCAGGGTTAGGGTTATCTGTTAAAGGTATTGTTTATGGTTAGTGCACGGGCCCTGTCTGCATTAGGCGGGCGGGGGGAGTTTAGTGGGCTGGGATTGTACCCGGGAACCCACTCTATCATACTCTGGGTATGGGCCCGTGTGTTTCATGGAGGACACAGTGGTAGAGCCTCCTTACACGCATGGCATGGGAGGATTGCAGGCTTTCTAAACTCTAAGAAAGCAAGAAGTCTGAGAATTAGATTTAGGGTTAGGATTCTGGTTAGGGTTAAGGATGAAGTTTAGTGTTAGGGTGAGGGCTTAGGGTTAGGGATTAGGGTTAGGGTTAAAGGTTACTCTTAGGTTTAATGGTCACACTTTGGTTTTGGGTTGAGGTTTACGGGTAGGGTTAAGATGAGTGGTTAGGGTTTGGTACAGGGTTAGGGTTAAGTGTTAGGTTTAGGGTTGAAGATTATCATTAGGGTTAGGATTAAAGGTTAGCGTGAGAGTTAACGCTTAGGGTTAAGGTTAAGAGTTAGTGTTTAGGGTTAGGGTTAGGGTTAGTTTTAGGGTTAGAGTTATGTGCTATGGTTTGTGTTAGAGGTTAGGGTTAGGTTTACTGGTCACGCTTAGGGTTACGTTTAGGGGGTAGCATTAGGGTTAGGGTTAGGGTTAAGGGATAGGATTAGGGTTAAGTGTTGGGCTTAGGGTTAGGGTTTAGTGTTAGGGTTAGCATTAAGGATTAGTGTTAGGGTCAGGGTTAAATGCTTGAGTGCGCGTAATGGTTAGGGTCAGGGTTAAGGTTCACGGATAGGGTTAGTGTCAAGGGTTACGGGTAGGTTTAGGGTTCAGGGTTAGTGTTAGCATTAGGGCTTAAGGTTAGGATTAGGCGGTAGGTTAGATTTAGGGTTAGATCTAGGCGTTAGGGTAAGGGCTAGCGTTAGGGTTAAGAGATAGGGTTAGGTTTAATGCTTAGGATTAGGGTTAGGGTTTGGGGTTAAAATAAGTGTTAGGGGTTAGGTTTAAAGATCAAAGGTTAGGGTTATTTTTAGCTGTAGTGTTAGGGTTAGGGATAAGGGATCCCATTAGCATTAAGGGTCCTCCTTCCTGTAGGGTTAAGGGTTAGGCTTAGAGTTAAAGGTTAAGGTTAGGGTCAGGGTTAAGATTTAGGGTGAGGGTTAACGGTTAGGGTAAAGGTTAAGCGTTAGGGTTAGGGATTAGTGATTAGGGTTTTTGGTTAGTGTTAGGGTTAGCGGTTAGGAGTTAGTGTTTTATGAAGGGGTATGGTTAGAATTAGGATTGGGGTTAGAGTTAGGGTGAGGTATAGGGGTTAGGTTTAGGGGTTAGTTTTAGGGTAAAAGGATAGGATTAGGGTTACGGGTTGGGCTTAGGTTTAGGGTTAAAGTTTACTGCTAGGGTTAGGGATAGGGTTCAGGGTTAGCTTTAGGGGTTCTGGTTATTGTTAGGTGTTAGGTTAGTGTCAGGGTTAGGTCTAGTCGTGAGGGTAAGGTTTAGGGTTAGCTTTAAGAGCTAGGGTTAGGTTTAATGGTTAGGATTAGGATTAGGGTCAAGGGTTAGGGTAAGGCTTAGGGGTTAGTGTGAAGGGTAAGGGCCAAGGGTTATGGTTTTTGTTAGGCATAGTGTTGGGGTTAGAAGTAAGGGTTACTGTCAGTGTTAGGGTTGTAGGTAGGGTTACGGTTAGGGTTAGCGGTTCAGAATTAGGGTTAGGGATTAGGTGTCACAGTGATGACTAGGAGATAGGGTTAGAATTATGGGATAGGGGTTGTTCTCAGGAAATGGGTTATGCATTAACGTTAGGATAAGAGGTTAAAGTTAGGCGCACGGTGAGGTTTACGTGTTAAGGGGAGAAATAGGAACAGGGTTGGGTGTTATGTTCAGGGTTAGGGTTATCTGTTAAAGGTATTGTTTATGCTTAGCGCACGGGCCCTGTCTCCATTAGACGGGCGTGGGGAGTTTAGGGGGCTGTGATTGTACCTGGGAACCCACTCTATCATACTCTGGGTATGGGCCCGTGGGTTTCATGCAGGACACAGTGGTAGAGCCTCCTTTCACGCATGGCATGGGAGGATTGCAGGCTTTCTAAACTCTAAGAAAGCAAGAAGTCTGAGAATTAGATTTAGGGTTAGGATTCTGGTTAGGGTTAAGGATGAAGTTTAGTGTTAGGGTGAGGGCTTAGGGTTAGGGATTAGGGTTAGGGTTAAAGGTTACTCTTAGGTTTCACGGTTACACTTTGGTTTAGGGTTGAGGTTGACGGTTAGGGTTAAGATGAGGGGTTAGGGTTTGGTACAGGGTTAGGGTTAAGTGTTAGGTTTAGGGTTGAAGATTAGTATTAGGGTTAGGATTAAAGGTTAGCGTGAGAGTTAACGCTTAGGGTTAAGGTTAAGAGTTAGGGTTTAGGGTTAGGGTTAGGGTTAGGGTTAGTTTTAGGGTTAGAGTTATGTGCTATGGTTTGTGTTAGAGGTTAGGGTAAGGTTTACTGGTCACGGTTAGGGTTACGTTTAGGGGGTAGCATTAGGGTTAGGGTTAGGGTTAAGGGATAGGATTAGGGATAAGTGTTGGGCTTAGGGTTAGGGTTTAGTGTTAGGGTTATCATTAAGGATTAGGGGTAGGGTCAGGGTTAAATGCTTGGGTGCGGATAATCGTTAGGGTCAGGATTAAGGTTCACGGATAGGGTTAGTGTTAAGGGTTACGGGTAGGTTTAGCGTTCAGGGTTAGAGTTAGCATTAGGGCTTAAGGTTAGGATTAGGCGGTAGGTTAGATTTAGGGTTAGATCTAGGCGTTAGGGTAAGGGCTAGCGTTAGGGTTAAGAGATAGGGTTAGGTTTAATGCTTAGGATTAGGGTTAGGGTTTGGGGTTAAAGTAAGTGTTAGGGGTTAGGTTTAAGGATCCAAGGTTAGGGTTATTTTTAGCTGTAGTGTTAGGGTTAGGGATAAGGAATCCCATTAGCATTAAGGGTCTTCCTTACTGTAGGGTTAAGGGTTAGGCTTAGAGTTAAAAGTTAAGATTAGGGTCAGTGTTAAGATTTAGGTTGAAGGTTAACGGTTAGGGTAAAGGTTAAGCGTTAGGGTTAGGGATTAGTGATTAGGGTTTTTGGTTAGTGTTAGGGTTAGCGGTTAGGAGTTAGTGATTTATGAAGGGGTATGGTTAGAATTAGGATTGGGGTTAGAGTTAGGGTGAGGTTAGGGGTTAGGTTTAGGGGTTAGTTTTAGGGTAAAAGGATAGGATTAGGGTTACGGGTTGGGCTTAGGTTTAGGGTTAAAGTTTACTGCTAGGGTTAGGGATAGGGTTCAGGGTTAGCTTTAGGGGTTCTGGTTAGGGTTAGGTGTTAGGTTAGTGTCAGGGTTAGGTCTAGTCGTGAGGGTAAGGTTTAGGGTTACCTTTAAGAGCTAGGGTTAGGTTTAATGGTTAGGATTAGGATTAGGGTTAAGGGTTAGGGTAAGGTTTAGGGGTTAGGGTGAAGGGTTAGGGTTTTTATTAGGCATAGCCTTGGGGTTAGAAGTAAGGGTTACTGTCAGTGTTAGGGTTGTAGGTAGGGTTACGGTTAGCATTAGCGGTTTAGAATTAGGGTTAGGGATTAGGTGTCACAGTGATGACTAGGAGATAGGGTTAGAATTATGGGATAGGGGTTGTTCTCAGGAAATGGGTTATGCATTAATGTTAGGATAAGAGGTTAAAGTTAGGCGAACGGTGAGGTTTACGTGTTAAGGGGAGAAATAGGAACAGGGTTGGGTGTTACGTTCAGGGTTAGGGTTATCTGTTAAAGGTATTGTTTATGCTTAGCGCACGGGCCCTGTCTGCATTAGGCGGGCGGGGGGAGTTTAGGGGTCTGGGATTGTACCCGGGAACCCACTCTATCATACTCTGGGTATGGGCCCGTGGGTTTCATGCAGGACACAGTGGTAGAGCCTCCTTTCACACATGGCATGGGAGGATTGCAGGCTTTCTAAACTCTAAGAAAGCAAGAAGTCTGAGAATTAGATTTAGGGTTAGGATTCTGGTTAGGGTTAAGGATGAAGTTTAGTGTTAGGGTGAGGGCTTAGGGTTAGGGATTAGGGTTAGGGTGAAAGGTTACTCTTAGGTTTCACGGTTACACTTTGGTTTAGGGTTGAGGTTTACGGTTAGGGTTAAGATGAGGGGTTAGGGTTTGGTACAGGGTTAGGGTTAAGTGTTAGGTTTAGGGTTGAAGATTAGGATTAGGGTTAGGATTAAAGGTTAGCGTGAGAGTTAACGCTTAGTGTTAAGGTTAAGAGTTAGGGTTTAGGGTTAGGGTTAGGGTTAGGGTTAGTTTTAGGGTTAGAGTTATGTGCTATGTTTTGTGTTAGAGGTTAGGGTTAGGTTTACTGGTCACGGTTAGGGTTACGTTTAGGGGGTAGCATTAGGTTTAGGGTTAGTGTTAAGGGATAGGATTAGGGATAAGTGTTGGGCTTAGGGTTAGGGTTTAGTGTTAGGGTTAGCATTAAGGATTAGGGTTATGGTCATGGTTAAATGCTTGGGTGCGGGTAATGGTTAGGGTCAGGGTTAAGGTTCACGGATAGGGTTAGTGTTAAGGGTTACGGGCAGGTTTACGGTTCAGGGTTAGAGTTAGCATTAGGGCTTAGGTTAGGATTAGGCGGTAGGTTAGACTTAGGGTTAGATCTAGGCCTTAGGGAAAGGGCTAGCGTTAGGGTTAAGAGATAGGGTTAGGTTTAATGCTTAGGATTAGGGTTAGGGTTTGGGGTTAAAGTAAGTGTTAAGGGTTAGGTTTAAGGATCAAAGGTTAGGGTTATTTTTAGCTGTAGTGTTAGGGTTAGGGATAAGGGATCCCATTAGCATTAAGGGTCTTCCTTACTGTAGGGTTAAGGGTTAGGCTTAGAGTTAAAGGTTAAGGTTACGGTCTGTGTTAAGATTTAGGGTGAGGGTTAACGGTTAGGGTAAAGGTTAAGCGTAAGGGTTAGGGATTAGTGATTAGGGTTTTTGGTTACTGTTAGGGTTAGCGGTTAGGAGTTAGTGTTTTATGAAGGGGTATGGTTAGAATTAGGATTGGGGTTAGAGTTAGGGTGAGGTATAGGGGTTAGGTTTAGGGGTTAGTTTTAGGGTAAAAGTATAGGATTAGGGTTTCAGGTTGGGCTTAGGTTTAGGGTTAAAGTTACTGCTAGGGTTAGCGATAGGGTTCAGGGTTAGCTTTAGGGGTTCTGGTTAGGCTTAGGTGTTAGGTTAGTGTCAGGGTTAGGTCTAGTCGTGAGGGTAAGCTTTAGGGTTAGCTTTAAGAGCTAGGGTTATGTTTAATGGTTAGGATTAGGATTAGGGTTAAGAGTTAGGGTAAGGCTTAGGGGTTAGGGTGAAGGGTTAGGGTCAAGGGTTAGGGTTTTTGTTAGGCATAGTGTTGGGGTTAGAAGTAAGGGTTACTGTCAGTGTTAGGGTTGTAGGTAGGGTTACGGTTAGGGTTAGCGGTTTAGAATTAGGGTTAGGGATTAGGTGTCACAGTGATGACTAGGAGATAGGGTTAGAATTATGGGATAGGGGTTGTTCTCAGGAAATGGGTTATGCATTAACGTTAGGATAAGAGGTTAAAGTTAGGCGCACGGTGAGGTTTACGTGTTAAGGGGAGAAATAGGAACAGGGTTGGGTGTTATGTTCAGGGTTAGGGTTATCTGTTAAAGGTATTGTTTATGCTTAGCGCACGGGCCCTGTCTGCATTGGGCGGGCGGGGGGAGTTTAGGGGGCTGGGACTGTACCCGGGAAGCCACTCTATCATACTCTGGGTATGGGCCCGTGTGTTTCATGCAGGACGCAGTGGTAGGGCCTCCTTTCACGCATGGCATGGGAGGATTGCAGGCTTTCTAAACTCTAAGAAAGCAAGAAGTCTGAGAATGAGATTTAGGGTAGGATTATGGTTAGGGTTAAGGTTGAAATTTAGTGTTAGGGTGAGGGCTTAGGGTTAGGGATTAGGGTTAGTGTTAAAGGCTGCTCTTAGGTTTAACGGCTACACTTTGGTTTAGGGTTGAGGTTTACGGTTAGGGTTAAGATGAGGGGTTATGGTATGGTACAGGGTTAGGGTTAAGTGTTAGGTTTAGGGTTGAAGATTAGGATTAGGGTTAGGATTAAAGGTTAGCGTGAGAGTTAACGCTTAGGGTTAAGGTTAAGAGTTACGGTTTAGGATTAGGGTTGGGGTTAGGTTTAGTTTTAGGGTTGGAGTTATGTGCTATGGTTTGTGTTAGAGGTTAAGGTTAGGTTTACTGTTCACGGTTAGGGTTACGTTTAGGGGTTTGCGTTAGGGTTATGGTTAAGGGATAGGATTAGGGTTAAGTGTTGGGCTTAGGGTTAGGGTTTAGTGTTAGGGTTAGCATTAAGGATTAGGGTTAGGGTCAGGGTTCAATGCTTGGGTGCGGGTAATGGTTAGGGTCAGGGTTAAGGTTTATGGATAGGGTTAGTGTTAAGGGTTACGGGTAGGTTTAGGGTTCAGGGTTAGAGTTAGCATTAGGGCTTAAGGTTAGGATTAGGCGGTAGGTTAGATTTAGGGTTAGATCTACGCGTTAGGGTAAGGCCTAGCGTTAGGGTTAAGAGATAGGGTTAGGTTTAATGCTTAGGTTTAGGGTTATGGTTTGGGATTAAAGTACGTGTTAGGGGTTAGGTTTAAGGATCAAAGGTTAGGGTTATTTTTAGCTGTAGTGTTAGGGTTAGGGATAAGGGATCCCATTAGCATTAAGGGTCTTCCTTACTGTAGGGTTAAGGGTTAGGCTTAGAGTTAAAGGCGAAGGTTAGGGTCAGTGTTAAGATTTAGGGTGAGGGTTAACGGTTAGGGTAAAGGTTAAGCGTTAGGGTTAGGGATTAGTGATTAGGGTTTTTGGTTAGTGTTAGGGTTAGCGGTTAGCAGTTACTATTTTATGAAGGGGTATGGTTAGAATTAGGATTGGGGTTAGAGTTAGGGTGAGGTATAGGAGTTAGGTTTAGGGGTTACTTTTAGGGTAAAAGGATAGGATTAAGGTTACGGGTGAGGCTTAGGTTTAGGGTTAAGGTTTACTGCTAGGGTTAGGGAGAGGGTTCAGGGTTAGCTTTAGGGGTTCTGGTTAGGGTTAGGTGTTAGGTTAGTGTCAGGGTTAGGTCTAGTCGTGAGGGTAAGGTTTAGGGTTAGCTTTAAGAGCTAGGGTTAGGTTTAATGGTTAGGATTAGGATTAGGGTTAAGGGTTAGGGTAAGGCTTAGGGGTTAGGGTGAAGGGTTAGGGTCAAGGGTTAGGGTTTTTGTTAGGCATAGCGTTGGGGTTAGAAGTAAGGGTTACTGTCAGTGTTAGGGTTGTAGGTAGGGTTACGGTTAGGGTTAGCGGTTTAGAATTAGGGTTAGGGATTAGGTTTCACAGTGATGACTAGGAGATAGGGTTAGAATTATGGGATAGGGGTTGTTCTCAGGAAATGGGTTATGCATTAACGTTAGGATAAGAGGTTAAAGTTAGGCGCACGGTGAGGTTTACGTGTTAAGGGGAGAAATAGGAACAGGGTTGGGTGTTATGTTCAGGGTTAGGGTTATATGTTAAAGGTATTGTTTATGCTTAGCGCACGGGCCCTGTCTGCATTAGGCTGGCGGGGGGAGTTTAGGGGGCTGGGATTGTACCCGGGAACACACTCTATCATACTCTGGGTATGGGCCCGTGGGTTTCATGCCGGACACAGTGGTAGAGCCTCCTTTCACGCATGGCATGGGAGGATTGCAGGCTTTCTAAACTCTAAGAAAGCAAGAAGTCTGAGAATTAGATTTAGGGTTAGGATTCTGGTTAGGGTTCAGGATGAAGTTTAGTGTTAGGGTGAGGGCTTAGGGTTAGGGTTTAGGGTTAAGGTTAAAGGTTACTCTTAGGTTTAACGGTTACACTTTGGTTTAGGGTTGAGGTTGACGGTTAGGGTTAAGATGAGGGGTTAGGGTTTGGTACAGGGTTAGGGTTAAGTGTTAGGTTTAGGGCTGAAGATTAGGATTAGGGTTAGGATTAAAGGTTAGCGTGAGAGTTAACGCTTAGGGTTAAGGTTAAGAGTTAGGGTTTAGGGTTAGGGTTAGGGAAAGGGTTAGTTTTAGTTAGTTTAGTGCTATGGTTTGTGTTAGATGTTAGGGTTAGGTTTACTGGTCACGGTTAGGGTTACGTTTAGGGGGTAGCATTAGGGTTAGGGTTAGGGTTAAGGGATAGGATTAGGGTTAAGTGTTGGGCTTAGGGTTAGGGCTTAGTGTTAGGTTTATCATTAAGGATTAGGGCTAGAATCAGGGTTAAATGCTTGGGTGCGGGTAATGGTTAGGGTCAGGGTTAAGGTTCACGGATAGGGTTAGTGTTAAGGGTTACCGGTAGGTTTAGAGTTCTGGGTTAGAGTTAGCATTAGGGCTTAAGATTAGGATTAGGCGGTAGGTTAGATTTAGGGTTAGATCTAGGCGTTAGGGTAAGGGCTAGCGTTATGGTTAAGAGATAGGGTTAGGTTTAATGCTTAGGATTAGGGTTAGGTTTGGGGGTTAAAGTAAGAGTTAGGGGTTAGATTTAAGGATCAAAGGTTAGGGTTATTTTTAGCTGTAGTGTTAGGGTTAGGGATAAGGGATCCCATTAGCATTAAGGGTCTTCCTTACTGTAGGGTTAAGGGTTAGGCTTAGAGTTAAAGGTTAAGGTTAGGGTCAGTGTTAAGATTTAGGGTGAGGGTTAACGGTTAGGGTAAAGGTTAAGCGTTAGGGTTAGGGATTAGTGATTAGGGTTTTTGGTTAGTGTTAGGTTAGCGGTTAGTGTTTTATGAAGGGGTATGGTTAGAATTAGGATTGGGGTTAGAGTTAGGGTGAGGTATAGGGGTTAGGTTTAGGGGTTAGTTTTAGGGTAAAAGGATAGGATTAGGGTTACGGGTTGGGCTTAGGTTTAGGGTTAGAGTTTACTGCTAGGGTTAGGGATATGGATCAGGGTTAGCTTTAGGAGTTCTGGTTAGGGTTAGGTGTTAGGTTAGTGTCAGGGTTAGGTCTAGTCGTGAGGGTAAGGTTTAGGGTTAGCTTTAAGAGCTAGGGTTAGGTTTAATGGTTAGGATTAGGATTACGGTTAAGGGTTAGGGTAAGGCTTAGGGGTTAGGGTGAAGGGTTAGGGTCAAGGGTTAGGGTTTTTGTTAGACATAGCGTTGGGGTTAGAAGTAAGGTTTACTGTCAGTGTTAGGGTTGTAGGTAGGGTTACCGTTAGGGTTAGCGGTTTAGAATTAGGGTTAGCGATTAGGTGTCACAGTGATGACTAGGAGATAGGGTTAGAATTATGGGATAGGGGTTGTTCTCAGGAAATGGGTTATGCATTAACGTTAGGATAAGAGGTTAAAGTTAGGCGCACGGTGAGGTTTATGTGTTAAGGGGAGAAATAGGAACAGGGTTCGGTGTTATGTTCAGGGTTAGGGTTCTCTGTTAAAGGTATTGTTTATGCTTAGCGCACGGGCCCTGTCTGCATTAGGCGGGTGGGGGGAGTTTACGGGGCTGGGATTGCACCCGGGAACCCACTCTATCATACTCTGGGTATGGGCTCATGGTTTTCATGTAGGACACAGTGGTAGAGCCTCCTTTCACGCATGGCATGGGAGGATTGCAGGCTTTCTAAACTCTAAGAAAGCAAGAAGTCTGAGAATTAGATTTAGGGTTAGGATTCTGGTTAGGGTTAAGGATGAAGTTTAGTGTTATGGTGAGGGCTTAGGGTTAGGGATTAGGGTTAGGGTTAAAGGTTACTCTTAGGTTTAACGGTTACACTTTGGTTTAGGGTTGAGGTTTACGGTTAGGGTTAAGATGAGGGGTTAGGGTTTGGTACAGGGTTAGGGTTAAGTGTTAGGTTTAGGGTTGAAGATTAGGATTAGGGTTAGGATTAAAGTTTAGTGTGAGAGTTAACGCTTAGGGTTAAGGTTAAGAGTTAGGGTTTAGGGTTAGGGTTAGGGTTAGGGTTAGGGTTGGGGTTAGGGTAGAGGTAGGGTTACGGTTAGGGTAAGGGTAAGGTTAGGGTTAGGGTTAGGGCTCGGGGTTAGGGTTAGGGTTAGGGGTTATGGTTAGGGTTGGGGTTAGGGGGTTAGGGTTAGGATTAGGGTTAGGGGGTTAGGGTTAGGGTTAGGGTTGTGTTAGGGGTTACGGTTAGGTTTAGGGTTGGGTTAGGGGTTAGGGTTAGCGTTCGGGTTAGGGTAGGGTTAGGGTTAGGTTTAAGGTTTAGGGTTAGGGTTAGGGGTTAGGGTTAGGGTTAGGTGTTAGGGTTAGGCTTAGGGTTAGGGGTTGGGGGTAGGGGTAGGGTTAGGGTTAGGGGTTAGGGTTAGGGTTAGGGGTTACGGTTAGGGGTTAGGGTTAGGGTTAGGGTTAGGTTTAGGGTTTCGGGTTGGGGTTGGGGTTGGGGTTAGGGTTAGGGGGTAGGGGTAGGCGTAGGGGTAGGGGTAGGGTTAGGGTTAGGGGGTTAGGGTTAGGGGGTTAGGGTTATGGTTAGGGGATAGGGTTAGGGTTACGGTTAGGGTAGGGGTAGGGTAGGGGTAGGGTTAGGGTTAGGGTACGGGTTAGGGTTGGGGTTAGGGTTAGGGTTAGGGGTTGGGTTTCGGGTTAGGGGTAGGGGTAGGGGTAGGGTTAGGGTTAGGGTTATGTGTTAGTGTTTGTGTTAGAGGTTAGGGTTAGGTTTACTCTTCGTGGTTAGAGTTACGTTTAGGGGTTAGCATTAGGGTTAGGGATTAGGTTTAGGGTAAGTGTTTAGAGTTAGTGTTGGGCTTTAGGCTCGGGGCTTAGGTTCAGGGTCAGAGGTTAGGGTTGGTGGTAGGGCTTAGATTTAGCGGTCAGTTTAAGGGCACAGGACCTGGTTAATCTACGGTGAGAGGGGTGTGGTCGGAGTCACCACAAAAGCACAACATCATTCCCTGGGCCTTGGGACAAAACCTACATGCAGGACTCAGGCAGAGCCTCATCTCACACATGGCATGGCTGTATTGTAGGCTTGCTTCACTCTGGGAATGGAAGTAGTGTGAGAATTAGGGTTAGGTTTGGGGTTAGGGGTTTCGAGTTAGGGGTTAGGTTTCGAGTCAGGGTCAGGTGCTAGGGATTAGTGGTTAGGTTTAGAGTTAGTGTTAGGGGTTAGGTGTTAAGTCTGGGTTGGGGGCCAGGGTTAGGTTTAGGGTTGGGGTTAGCGTTAGGGTTAGGGGTTAGGGTTAAGGGATAGGGTTAGGGTTAAGGGTTAGGCTTAGGGTTAGGGTTCAGGGTTAGGGTTAATATTTAGGGTTAGAGTCAGGGTTAAGTGTTAGGGTGAGGCTTAACAGTTAGGGTTAGGGTTGGGGGTTAGGAATAGGGTTAGGGTTAAGGGTTAGGTTTATGGTTCAGGTTTAAGGTTAGGATTAGGGGTTAGGGTTAGTGTTAACTGTAGGTCAGTGTTGGGGTTAGATCTCTAGGCATTAGCGTATAGGTTAGGGTTAGGGTTAAGTAGGGTTATGTTTAATGGTTAGGATTGGGATTAGCGTTCAGGGTTAGGGTTAAGCTTTAGGGGTTATGACTAAGGATCAATGGTTAGGGTTATTTTTAGGCGTAGGGTTAGGGTAAGGGTTTTAGGGTTAGTGTTAGTGTTGTCGGTAGGGTTAAGGTTAGGGTTGGCGTTTCAGAATTAGGGATTAGGTGTTATGGTTACGGCTAGGAGTTAGGGTTAGAATTACGGTATAGGGCTTGTTCTCAGGGTGTCATGCATTATCGTTAAGATAAGGGGTTAAGTTAGGGTTAGGGTGAGGTTTACGTGTTAAGGTGAGCAGTAGGATCAGGGTTAGGTGTTATGTTCTGGGTTAGGGTTATGGGTGTGGGGTAGGGTTTATGCTTAGGGCACGGGCCCTGTATGCACTAGGAGGCGAAGTTAGGGGTCTGTGATGGTCGCTGGGAGCCCACTCTATCGTACGCAGTGTATGGGCCTCTGGGTTTCATGCAGGACACTGTGGCAGAGCGGGCTTTCATGCATGGCTTAGTAGGATTGTAGGCTTTCAAAACTCTGAGAAAGCAAGTCTGAGAATTAGATTTAGGGTTAGGATTACGGTACGGTTTAGGGATGAAGATTAGTGATAGGGTGAGGGCTTAGGGTTAGGGGTTAGGGTTAGGGTTAGGGTTGTTGGTAGGGTGAAGGTTAGGGTTGGCATTTTAGAATTAGGGATGAGGTGTTACGGTTATGGCTAGGGGTTAGGATTAGAATTATGGGATAGGGCTTCTTCTCAGGGTGTTATGCATTAAGGTTAAGATAAGGGGATAAGTTAGGGTTACGGGGAGGTTTATGTTTTAAGGTGAGCAATAGGATCAGGGTCAGGTGCTATGTTCAGGGTTAGAGTTACCTGTTAGGGGTAGTGTTTATACTTAGCGTACAGGCCCTGTCTGCACTGGGCGGGGGGCTGGGGTTAGGGGGATGGGATTGTCCCCGGGAACCCACTCTATCATACGCTAGGTATGGGCTCCTGGTTTCACGCCAGAGAGAGCTGCAGAGCCCCCTTTCACTCATGGCATGGGAGGATTTTAGGCTTTCTAAACTCTAAGAAAGCAAGAAGTCCGAGAATTAGATTTAGGGGTAGGATTATGATAATGTTTAGGGTTAGGGTTAGTGTTAAGGTGGGGTCTTAGGGTTAGGGGTTAGGGTTAGAGGTTAGTGTTAGGTGTAACAGTTACAGTTAGGTTTATGGTTAAGTTTCAGGGTTAGGGTTAAGGTTTGGGTTTAGCGTTTGGCACAGGGTTAGGCTTCAGTGTTAGCTTTATGGTTAAAGATTAGGATTAGGGTTAGTGTGAGGGTTAATGGTAAGGGTCAAGATTAAGGGTTAGGGTTGGGGTTAGGGTTAGGTTTAGGGTTAGGGCTTAGGGTTAGGCTTAGGGTTAAGGGATAGGATTAGGGTTAAGTGTTGGGCTTATGGTTAGGGTTAAAGTTTAGTGTTAGGGTTAATGTTTAGTGTTATGGTCCAGTTTAAGTGTTAGGGTGAGGGTTAACAGTTAGGATTAGGCTTAGGGGTTAGGGATATAGTGAAGGTTCAGTGTTAGGGTTAGGTTTAGGGTTCAGGGTTAGGGTTAGCTTTAGGGGTTATGGTTAGGGTTAGGTGTTAGGTTAGTGTCAGGGTAAGGTCTAGTCGTGAGGGTAAGGTTTAGGGTTAGCTTTAAGAGCTAGGGTTAGGTTTAATGGTTAGGATTAGGATTATGGTTAAAGGTTAGGGTAATGCTCAGGGGTTAGGGTGAAGGGTGAAGGGTTAGGGCTTTTGTTAGGCATAGCGTTGGGGTTAGAACTAAGGGTTCCTGTCAGTGTTAGGGTTGTAGGCAGGGTTACGGTTAGGCTTAGCGGTGGAGAATTAGGGTTAGGGATTAGGTGTTACAGTGATGACTAGGAGATAGGGTTAGAATTATGGGATAGGGGATGTTCTCAGGGAATGGGTTATGCATTAACGTTACGTTAAGAGGTTAAAGTTAGGCTCACGGTGAGGTTTACGTGTTAAGGGGAGAAATAGGAACAGGGTTAGGTGCCATGTTCAGGGTTAGGGTTATCTGTTAAAGGTATCATTTATGCTTAGCGCACGGGCCCTGTCGGCAATAGGCTGGGGGGAGGTTAGGGGGCTGCGATTGTCACCGGGAACCCACTGTATCGGACTCTGGGTATGGGCCCGTGGATTTCATGCAGGACACAGTGGTAGAGCCTCCTTTCACACATGGCATGGGAGGATTGCAGGCTTTCTAAACTCTAAGAAAGCAAGAAGTCTGAGAATTAGATTTAGGGTTAGGATTATGGTTAGGGTTCAGGATGAAGTGTAGTGTTATGGTGAGGGGATAGGGTTACAGATTAGGGTTACGGTTTAAGGTTACTGTTAGGTTTAACGGTTACAGTTCGTTTTGGGGTTGAGGTTTGCGGATAGGGTTAAGATGAGGGGTCAGGGTTTGGTACAGGGTTAGGGTTGTGTTTGGTTTAGGGTTGAAGATTAGGATTAGGGTTAGGATTAAAGGTTAGCATGAGAGTTAACGGTTAAGATTAAGGTTAAGGGTTAGGGTTAGGGTTTAGGTTTAGGGTTAAGGGTTAGGGTTAGTTTTAGGGTTAGAGTTATGTGTTAGGTTTTGTGTTAGAGGTTAGGGTTAGGTTTACTGTTCGTGGTTAGAGTTACGTTTAGGGGTTAGCATTAGGGTTAGGGATTAGGTTTAGGGTAAGTGTTTAGAGTTAGTGTTGGGCTTTAGGCTCGGGGCTTAGGTTCAGGGTCAGAGGTTAGGGTTGGTGGTAGGGCTTAGATTTAGCGGTCAGTTTAAGGGCACAGGACCTGGTTAATCTTCGGTGAGAAGGGTGTGGTCGGAGTCACCACAAAAGCACATCATTCCCTGGGCCTTGGGACAAAACCTACATGCAGGACTCAGGCAGAGCCTCATCTCACACATGGCATGGCTGTATTGTAGGCTTGCTTCACTCTGGGAATGGAAGTAGTGTGAGAATTAGGGTTAGGTTTGGGGTTAGGGGTTTCGAGTTAGGGGTTAGGTTTCGAGTCAGGGTCAGGTGCTAGGGATTAGTGGTTAGGTTTAGAGTTAGTGTTAGGGGTTAGGTGTTAAGTCTGGGTTGGGGGCCAGGGTTAGGTTTAGGGTTGGGGTTAGCGTTAGGGTTAGGGGTTAGGGTTAAGGGATAGGGTTAGGGTTAAGGGTTAGGCTTAGGGTTAGGGTTCAGGGTTAGGGTTAAGGTTTAGGGTTAGAGTCAGGGTTAAGTGTTAGGGTGAGGCTTAACAGTTAGGGTTAGGGTTGGGGGTTAGGAATAGGGTTAGGGTTAAGGGTTAGGTTTATGGTTCAGGTTTAAGGTTAGGATTAGGGTTTAGGGTTAGTGTTAACTGTAGGTCAGTGTTGGGGTTAGATCTCTAGGCATTAGCGTATAGGTTAGGGTTAGGGTTAAGTAGGGTTATGTTTAATGGTTAGGATTGGGATTAGCGTTCAGGGTTAGGGTTAAGCTTTAGGGGTTATGACTAAGGATCAATGGTTAGGGTTATTTTTAGGCGTAGGGTTAGGGTAAGGGTTTTAGGGTTAGTGTTAGTGTTGTCGGTAGGGTTAAGGTTAGGGTTGGCGTTTCAGAATTAGGGATTAGGTGTTATGGTTACGGCTAGGAGTTAGGGTTAGAATTACGGTATAGGGCTTGTTCTCAGGGTGTCATGCATTATCGTTAAGATAAGGGGTTAAGTTAGGGTTAGGGTGAGGTTTACGTGTTAAGGTGAGCAGTAGGATCAGGGTTAGGTGTTATGTTCTGGGTTAGGGTTATGGGTGTGGGGTAGGGTTTATGCTTAGGGCACGGGCCCTGTATGCACTAGTAGGCGAAGTTAGGGGTCTGTGATGGTCGCTGGGAGCCCACTCTATCGTACCCAGTGTATGGGCCTCTGGGTTTCATGCAGGACACTGTGGCAGAGCGGGCTTTCATGCATGGCTTAGTAGGATTGTAGGCTTTCAAAACTCTGAGAAAGCAAGTCTGAGAATTAGATTTAGGGTTAGGATTACGGTACGGTTTAGGGATGAAGATTAGTGATAGGGTGAGGGCTTAGGGTTAGGGGTTAGGGTTAGGGTTAGGGTTAGGGTTGTTGGTAGGGTGAAGGTTAGGGTTGGCATTTTAGAATTAGGGATGAGGTGTTACGGTTATGGCTAGGGGTTAGGATTAGAATTATGGGATAGGGCTTCTTCTCAGGGTGTTATGCATTAAGGTTAAGATAAGGGGATAAGTTAGGGTTACGGGGAGGTTTATGTTTTAAGGTGAGCAATAGGATCAGGGTCAGGTGCTATGTTCAGGGTTAGAGTTACCTGTTAGGGGTAGTGTTTATACTTAGCGTACAGGCCCTGTCTGCACTGGGCGGGGGGCTGGGGTTAGGGGGATGGGATTGTCCCCGGGAACCCACTCTATCATACGCTAGGTATGGGCTCCTGGTTTCATGCCAGAGAGAGCTGCAGAGCCCCCTTTCACTCATGGCATGGGAGGATTTTAGGCTTTCTAAACTCTAAGAAAGCAAGAAGTCCGAGAATTAGATTTAGGGGTAGGATTATGATAATGTTTAGGGTTAGGGTTAGTGTTAAGGTGGGGTCTTAGGGTTAGGGGTTAGGGTTAGAGGTTAGTGTTAGGTGTAACAGTTACAGTTAGGTCTATGGTTAAGTTTCAGGGTTAGGGTTAAGGTTTGGGTTTAGCTTTTGGCACAGGGTTAGGCTTCAGTGTTAGCTTTATGGTTAAAGATTAGGATTAGGGTTAGTGTGAGGGTTAATGGTAAGGGTCAAGATTAAGGGTTAGGGTTGGGGTTAGGGTTAGGTTTAGGGTTAGGGCTTAGGGTTAGGGGATAGGATTAGGGTTAAGTGTTGGGCTTATGGTTAGGGTTAAAGTTTAGTGTTAGGGTTAATGTTTAGTGTTATGGTCCAGTTTAAGTGTTAGGGTGAGGATTAACAGTTAGGATTAGGCTTAGGGGTTAGGGATATAGTGAAGGTTCAGTGTTAGTGTTAGGTTTAGGGTTCAGGGTTAGGGTTAGCTTTAGGGGTTATGGTTAGGGTTAGGTGTTAGGTTAGTGTCAGGGTTAGGTCTAGTCGTGAGGGTAAGGTTTAGGGTTAGCTTTAAGAGCTAGGGTTAGGTTTAATGGTTAGGATTAGGATTATGGTTAAAGGTTAGGGTAATGCTTAGGGGTTAGGGTGAAGGGTGAAGGGTTAGGGCTTTTGTTAGGCATAGCGTTGGGGTTAGAACTAAGGGTTCCTGTCAGTGTTAGGGTTGTAGGCAGCGTTACGGTTAGGCTTAGCGGTGGAGAATTAGGGTTAGGGATTAGGTGTTACAGTGATGACTAGGAGATAGGGTTAGAATTATGGGATAGGGGATGTTCTCAGGGAATGGGTTATGCATTAACGTTACGTTAAGAGGTTAAAGTTAGGCTCACGGTGAGGTTTACGTGTTAAGGGGAGAAACAGGAACAGGGTTAGGTGCCATGTTCAGGGTTAGGGTTATCTGTTAAAGGTATTATTTATGCTTAGCGCACGGGCCCTGTCGGCATTAAGCTGGGGGGAGGTTAGGGGGCTGGGATTGTCACCAGGAACCCACTGTATCGGACTCTGGGTATGGGCCCGTGGGTTTCATGCAGGACACAGTGGTAGAGCCTCCTTTCACACATGGCATGGGAGGATTGCAGGCTTTCTAAACTCTAAGAAAGCAAGAAGTCTGAGAATTAGATTTAGGGTTAGGATTATGGTTAGGGTTCAGGATGAAGTGTAGTGTTATGGTGAGGGGATAGGGTTACAGATTAGGGTTACGGTTTAAGGTTACTGTTAGGTTTAACGGTTACAGTTCGTTTTGGGGTTGAGGTTTGCGGATAGGGTTAAGATGAGGGGTTAGGTTTTGGTACAGGGTTAGGGTTGTGTTAGGTTTAGGTTTGAAGATTAGGATTAGAGTTAGGATTAAAGGTTAGCATGAGAGTTAACGGTTAAGATTAAGGTTAAGGGTTAGGGTTGGGGTTTAGGTTTAGGGTTAAGGGTTAGGGTTAGTTTTAGGGTTAGAGTTATGTGTTAGGTTTTGTGTTAGAGGTTAGGGTTAGGTTTACTGTCCACGGTTAGGGTTACGTTTAGGGGTTAGCATTAGGGTTAGGGATTAGGTTTAGGGTAAGTGTTTAGAGTTAGTGTTGGGCTTTAGGCTCGGGGCTTAGGATCACGGTCAGGGGTTAGGGTTGGTGGTAGGGCTTAGATTTAGCGGTCAGTTTAAGGGCACAGGACCTGGTTAATCTACGGTGAGAGGGGTGCGGTCGGAGTCACCATGAAAGCACAACATCATTCCCTGGGCCCTGGGACAAGACCTACATGCAGGACTCAGGCGGAGCCTCATCTCACACATGGCATTGCTGTATTGTAGGCTTGCTTCACTCGGGAATGGAAGTAGTGTGAGAATTAAGGTTAGGGTTGGGGTTAGGGGTTTCGAGTTAGGGGTTAGCTTTCGAGTCATGGTTAGGTGCTAGTGGTTAGGGGTAGAGTTAGTGTTACGGGTTCGGTGTTGATTCTGGGTTAGGGGGCCAGGGGTAGGTTTAGGGTTGGGGTTAGTGTTATCGTTAGCGGTTAGGGTTAATGGATAGGGTTAGAGTTAAGGGTAGGCTTAGGGTTAGGGTTCAGGGTTAGGGTTAAGGTTTAGGGTTAGGGTCAGGGTTAAGGGTTAGGGTTAGGGTTAGGGTGTTATGGTTAAGGATTAGGTTTATTGTTCAGGTTTAAGGTTAGCATTATGGGTTTGTGTTACTTCTAACTGTAGGTCAGTGTTGGGGTTAGAACTCTAGGCTTAAGGTAAAGGTTAGAGTTAGGGTTAAGAGTTGGGGTTATGTTTAATGGTTAGGATTAGGATTAGGGTTAAGGGTTAGGGTTAAGGTTAGGGGTTATGACTAAGGATCAACGGTTACGGTTATTTTTAGGCGTAGGGTTAGTTTAAGGGGTTAGGGTTAGTGTTAGTGTTGTTGGTAGGGTTAAGGTTAGGGTTGGTGTTTCAGAATTAGAGATTAGGTGTTATGGTTATGGCTAGGAGTTAGGGTTAGAATTACAGTATAGGGCTTGTTCTCAGGGTGTCATGCATTAACGTTACGATATGGGGTTAAAATTAGGGTTACGGTGAGGTTTACGTGTTAAGGTGAGCAGTAGGATCAGGGTTAGGTGTTATGTTCTGGGTTAGGGTTATGGGTGAGGGGTAGTGTTTATGCTTAGGGCATGGGCCCTGTATGCCCTAGGAATCGAAGTTAGGGGTCGGTTGTTGTCGCTGGGAACCCACTCTATCGTACGCTGTGTATGGGCCTCTGGGTTTCTTGCAGGACACTGTGGCAGAGCGGGCTTTCATGCATGGCTTAGTAGGATTGTAGGCTTTCAAAACTCTGAGAATGCAAGAAGTCTGAGAATTAGATTTCGGGTTAGGATTACGGTACGGTTTAGGGATGAAGATTAGTGATAGGGTGAGGGCTTAGGGTTAGAGGTTAGGGTTAGGGTTAGGGTTGTTTGTAGGGTGAAGTTTAGGGTTGCCATTTTAGAATTAGGGATCAGGTCTTATGGTTATGGCTGGGGATTAGGATTAGAATTATGGGATGGGGCTTCTTCTCAGGGTGTTATGCTTTAAGGTTAAGATAAGGTGATAAGTTAGGGTTACGGGGAGGTTTATGTTTTAAGGTGAGCAATAGGATCAGGGTCAGGTGTTATATTCAGGGTGAGGGTTATCTGTTAGGGGTAGTGTTTATACTTAGCGTACAGGCCCTGTCTGCACTTGGCGGGGGGCTGGGGTTAGGGGGATGGGATTGTCCCCGGGAACCCACTCTATCGTACGCTGGATATGGGCTCCTGGGTTTCATGCAGGACACAGTGGTAGAGCCCCCTTTTACTCATGGCATGGGAGGATTTTAGGCTTTCTAAACTCTGAGAAAGCAAGAAGTGTGACAATTAGATTTAGGGGTAGGATTATGGTAATGTTTAGCGAGGAAGATTAGTGTTAGGGTGGGCTCTTAGGGTTAGGGGTTAGGGTTTAAGGTTTGTGTTATTTTTAACAGTTACAGTTACGTTTACGGTTAAGTTTCAGGGTTAGGGTTAAGGTTTGGTTTTATCGTTTGGCACAGGGTTAGGCTTCAGTGTTAGCTTTATGGTTAAAGATTAGGATTAGGCTTAGGGTTAAGGGTTAGTGTGAGGGTTAATGGTAAGGTTCAAGATTAAGGGTTAGGGTTGGGCTTAGGGTTAGGAATAAGGCTTCGTGTAACATTTAGGTTTAGAGTTAAGTGTTATGGTTATGGCTAGAGGTTAGGGTTAGGTTTAGGGTTCATGGTTAGGGTTACATTTAGGGGTTCGGGTTACGGGTTAAGTTTAGGGCGAGTGTTTAGTGTTACTGTTGGGCGTTAGGATAAGGGCCGAGGTTTAGGGTTAGGATTTAGGTTTAGTGTTAGGGCTTAGATTTAGTGGTAGTTTAAGGGCACATGCTCTGTTTAATCTATGGTGGGAAGGGTGCAGACTGGGTCGCCTCAACACCACACCATCGTACTTGGGCCTTGGGCCCAGACCTACATGCAGGACTCAGGCAGAGCCTCTTCTCACTCGTGGCATGGCTCTATTGTAGGCTTGGTCAACTCTGAGAACGAAGGAAGTGTGAGAATTAGGGTTATGGTTAGGGTTATGTGTTTGGGGTTAGAGGTTTGGGTTTGAGTGAAGTTTAGTGGTTAGGAATTAGAAGTTAGGATTAGTGTGTCAGGGGTTAGGTGTTAGGTTTTTGTAAGGGGCTAGCGTTAGATTTAGGTTTAGGGTTAATGTTCAGGTGGGTTAGGGGTCAGCGTTAGGGTTAGGCTTACAAGATAGGATTAAGGTAAAGGGTGAAGGCTTAAGATTAGCAGTAAGGGTTAAGGTTAGGGTTAAGGGTTAGGGTTTCGGTCCAAGTTAAGGGTGAGAGTGAGGGTTAACAGTTGCGATTAGGGTAATGGTTTAGGGATAGTAATAGGTTTAAGGGATAGGGTTAGGGTTAGGTTTAGGGTTCGGGGTTAGGGTTAGCATTAGCGGTTAGGGTTAGGGTTAGGGGTTAGGGTTACAGTTAGGGTTAGGTCTAGGCATTATGGTAATGGTTCGTGTTAGGGTTAAGAATTAGGGTTAGGTTTAATTGTTAGGATTATGATCAGGGTAATGGTTAGGGTTAGGGTTAGCGGTTAGAGTTAGGGTTAGTGTTAGGGTTGTTTGTAGGGTGAAGGTAATGTTTAGCAGTTTAGAATTAAGGTTAGGGATTAAGTGTTACGGTTATGCTAGGAGTTAGGCTTAGAATTAAGGGATAGGGTTTGTTCTTAGGGTAAGTGTTATGCAATAACATTAGGATAGGGGTTAAAGTTAGGGTTACAGTGAGGTTTACGTGTTAAGGTGAACAATAACATCAGGGTTAGGTGTTATGTTCAGGGTTAGGGTTATGGGTGAGGTGCAGGGTTTTTGCTTAGGGCATGGGCCCTGTCAGCACTAGCAGGGGGAGTTAGGGGGCTGTGATTGTCCCCGGGAACCCACTCTATTGTGCACAGAGTATGGGCTCCTGGGTTTCATGCAGGACACTGTGGCAGAGCCAGCTTTCACGCATGGCTTTGGAGAATTGTAGGCTTTTAAAACTCTGAGATAGCAAGAAGTCTGAGAATTAGATTTAGGGTTAGGATTATGGTTAGGGTTAGGGATGAAGATTAGTCAGGGAGAGGGCTTAGGGTTAGGGCTTAAGCTTCGAGTGAGGATTAGGGGTTAGGGAGTAGGTGTTGGGTTTAGTGATAGGGTTAGGGCTTAGGGGTTAGGGTTGGGTTAGGGGCTAGGGTTAGATTTAGAGTGGGGTTAGGGTTAGCGTTATGGGTTAGAGTTAGGGTTAAGGGATAGGATAAGGGTTAAGCGTTAAGGCTTAGGGTTAGCGTTAAGTGTTAGGTTTAGTTTTAAGGGTTAGGGTTACAGTTCGAGTTAAGGGTTAGTGTGGGGTTAACGGTTAGGGCTAGGGTTATGGGTTAAGGATAGAGTTAGGTTTAAGGCTTAGGATTAGGGTTCAGTGTTAGGGTTAGCATTAGGGATTAGGGTTAGGGTTAGGGGTTACGTTTACTCTTAGGGTTAGGTCTAGGCATTAGGGTACGTGTTAGTGTTAGGCTTAAGAGTTAGGGTTAGGTTTAATTGTTAGGATTAGGATCAGGGTTAAGGGTTAGGGTTAAGTGTCAAGTGTTACGGTTATTTTTAGGTGTACGGTTAGGGTTAGCGGTTAGGGTTAGGGTTAGTTTGTAGGGATAAGGTAATGTTTAGCAGTTTTGAATTAGCCTTAGGGATTAGGTGTTACAATTGTGGCTAGGAGTTAGGGTTAGAATTAAGGGATAGGGGTTGTTCTTAGGGTAAGTCTTATGCATTAACGTTAGGATAACAGGTTCAAGTTAGAGTTATGGTGAGGTTGATGTGTTAAGGTGAGCAATAGTATCAGGGTGAGCTGTGATGTTCAGGGTTAGGGTTATGGGTGAGGGGTAGTGTTTATGCTTATATCACGAGCCCTCTCTGCTCTAGGAGGGGGCTTAGAGGGCTGGGATAGATGCCGGAAGCCACTCTATCATACACTGGGTATGGGCCCCTTGGTTTCATGCCGGACACAGTGGCCAAGCCTCCTTCTACACATGGCATGGGAGGATTGTAGGCTTTGTAAACTCTGAGAAAGCAAGAAGTCTGAGAATTAAATTTAGGGCTAGGATTAGGGTTAGGGTTAGCAATATAGGTTACTGTTATGGTGAGGGCTTAGGGTTAGGGGTTTCAGTTAGGGTCAGGGTTAAAGGTTAGTGTTAGGTTTAACAGTTACAGTTAGGTTTAGGGTTAAGCTTTAAGGTTTAAGCTTAGGGTTAAGATTAGGGGTTAGGTTTTGGTACAGGGTAAGGGTTAAGTGCTAGGTTTAGGCTCAAAGATTAGGATTAGGGTTAGGGTTAAGGTTTAGTGTGAGGGTTAACGGTTAGGGTTAAGGTTAAGTGTTAGGTTTATGGGTTAGGGTTAGGGTTAAGTGTTCATGTTAGGTTTAGGGTTAGAGTTAAGTGTTATGGTTAGGGTTAGGGGTTTGGGTTAGGTTTAGGGTTCATGGTTAAGGTTACATTTAGGGGTTAGGTTTAGGGTAAGCGTTTAGTGTTAGTGTTGGGCATTAGGGTCAGGGCTTAGGTAGGGTTAGGGGTTAGGGTCAGTGTTTGGGCTTTGATTTGGCGGTTAGTTTAAGGGTACAGGACCTGTGTAATCTATGGTGAGAAGGGTGCAGAATGTTTCCATGCGACACTACACCATCGGATCCTGGGCCTTTGGCCCAGACCTACTTGCAGGACTCATGCGGAAACTCTACTCACGCATTGCATGGTTGTATTTTAGGCTTGGTTAACTCTGAGAATGGAAGTAGTGTGAGAAATAGGGTTATGGTTAGGGTTAAGGGTTTGGTGTTAGGGGTTAGGGTTCAAGTGAGGTTTAGTGGTTAGGGACTAGGATTTAGGGTTAGTGTTAGGGTTAGGGGTTAGTTTTGCGTTAGGGGCTAGGGTTAGATTTATGGTTGGGGTTAGTGTTAGGGTTAGGATTAGGCATCAGGGTTAGTGTTAGGGTTAAAGGATAGGATTGGCGTTAAGTGTTTAGGCTTAGGGTTTGTGTTAAGTGTTAGGGTTGGGGTTTAGGCTTAGGGTTACGGTTTGAGTTAAGCTCTAGGGTGAGGGTTAAAGATTAGGCTTAGGATTATTGGTTAGGGATAGAGTTATGTTTAAGGGTTAGGGATAGGGTTAGGTTTAGGGTTCAGTGTTAGGGTTAGCATTAGGGGTTAGGGTTAGGGTTAGGGGTTAGGCGTAGTGATGTATTAAGGGCTATGGTTAGAATTAGGATTGGGGTTAGTGTTAGGTTTAGGGTTAGGGGTTAGGTTTAGGGTTAAGGGATAGGATTATGGTTAAGGGTTGGGCGTAGCTTTAGGGTTAAGATTTAGTGTTAGGGTCCAGTTTAAGGGTTAGGGTGAGGGTTAACGGTTAGGGTTAGGGTTGGGGTTAGGGGTTAGGGATATAGTTAGTATTAAGTGTTAGAGTTAGGTTTAGGGTTCAGGGTTAGGGTTAGCTTTAGGGGTTATGATTAGGGTTAGGTGTTAGTTTAGTGTTAGTGTTAGGTCTAGGCGTCAGGGTAAGGTTTAGGGTTAGGGTTAAGAGCTAAGGTTGGGTTAGGGTTAGGGTTAGGGTTAGGAGTTAGGGTACAGGGTCAAGGGTTAGCATTATTTTTAGCCATAGCTTTGGCGTTAGGAGTAAGGGTTAGGTTCAGTGTTAGGGTAACAGTAGGTTACCGTAACAGTAACTACGTAGGGTAACAGTTAGTGTTAGTGGTTTAGAATTAGGGTTAGGGATTAGTTGTCACAGTTATGACTAGGAGATAGGGTTAGAATTATGGGATAGGGGTTAATCTCAGGGTAAGTGTTATGCATTAACGTTAGGATAAGAGGTTAAAGTTCAGGTTACAGTGAGGTTTACATTCTAAGGTGAGCAATAGATTCAGGGTTAAATGTTATTTTCAGGGTTAGAGTTTTGGGTGAGGTGTAGAGTTTATGCTTAGGGCACGGGCCTTGTCTGCATTAGGCGGGGGGGGGGGGGTTAGGGGGCTGGGATTGTCACCAGGAACCCACTCTATCGTACTCTGGTTATGGGCCCCAGCGGTTCATTCAGGACACAGTGGAAGAGCCTCCTTTCACGCATGGCATGGGAGGATTGTAGGCTTTCTAAACTCTAAGAAAGCAAGAAGACTGAGAATTAGATTTAGGGTTAGGGTTAGGGTTCGGGTTAAGGATCAAGGTTAGTATTAGGGTGAAGGCTTAGAGTTAGGGGTTACGGGTAGCGTTACAGGTTACTCTTAGTTTTAACCGTTACAGTTAGGTTCAGGGTTAAGGTTTATGGTTAGGTTTAAGGTTAGGGTTTAGGGTTTGGTACAGGATTAGGGTTAAATATTAGGTTTAGGGTTAAAGATTACGATTAAGGTTAGGTTTAAAGGTTAGTGTGAGGGTTAACAGTCAAGGTTAAAGTTAAGAGTTAGGGTTAGGGTTAGTGTTAGGATTAAGGGTTCATGTTAGGTTTAGGGTTAGAGTTAAGTGCTATGGTTAGCGCTCGAGGTTAGGGTTAGGTTTAGGGTTCACAGTTAGGGTTACGTTTAGAGGTTAGCATTAGGGTTAGGGATTAGCTTTAGGGTAAGAGTTTAGAGTTAGTGTTGGGCTTTAGGCTCAGGGCTTAGGTTTAGGGTCAGAGGTTAGGGTTGATGTTAGGGCTTAGATTTAGTGGTTAGTTTAAGGGCACAGGACCTGTTTATTCTACAGTGAGAGGGGTTAGGGTTAGGGTTAGGGTTGTCGTAGGGGTTAAGGTTAGATTTAACCTTGGGGTTAGTGTTAGGGTTAGGATTAGGGGGTTAGTGTTAGGGTTAGGGGTTAAAAACACCTACAGCCAGCCCTAACCCGATTTCTGACACTTCTTCCATTCTCAGAGTTAACCAAGCCTACAATACAGCCATGTCATGCGTGAGAAGAGGCTCCACCTGAGTCCTGTATGTAGGTCTTGGCCCAAGGCCCAGCGTACGGTGGTGTTGTGTCGCAGCGACCCTGTGCACCACTCTCACCATAGATTAAACAGGTCCTGTGCCCTTAAACTAACCGCTAAATCTCAGCCCTAACACTAATCCTAACCCCTAACCCTAAAAGTTATCCTTAACCCTACTGTTAACACTCAAACTAACCCTTAACTCTAACCCTTGTCATGATCTTTAACCCTAACCCTAACACTTAACCCTAACCTTGTACCAAACCATAACCCCTAAGCTTAACCCTAACCCTAAACCTAAACCCTAAGTCTAACTGTAACTGTTAAACCTAACAGTAACTTTTAACCCTAAAACTAACCGTATCCCCTTACCCGAAGCCCTCACCCTAAGATTAAACTTCATCCCTAACCATAACGATAATCCTAACCTTAAATCTAATTCTCAGACTTCTTACTTTCTTAGAGATTTGAAAGCTTACAAACCTCCTTTACCATGCGTGAAATCAGGCTCTGCCAGAGTGTCCTACAAGAAACCCATGGGCCCATACCCTGCATACGATAGAGTGGGTTTCTGGTGACAATCGCATCCCCCTCAATCCCACTCCTAGGGCAGACAGGGCCCATACCCTAAGCAAAACCCTACCCCTCACTCATAATTCTAACCCTGATCCTATTGCTCACCTTAACACATAAACCTCACCGTAAACCTAACTTTAACCACTTATCCTAACATTAATGCATAACACTTATGCTAAGAACAACCCCTATCACTTAATTCTAACCCTAACTCCTAGCCATAACAGTAACCCCTAATCCCTAACCCTAATTCTAACCACTAAACATTACCTTAACCCTACAAACAACCCTAATACTAACCCTAACCTTAAACGCTAACCCTAACCTTATCCCTAAACATAACCTTAAAAGTTTACCCTAAACCCTAACCCTATCCCCTAACCCTAAGCCTAACCCTTAATTCTGATCCTAATCCTAACAATTAAACCTAACCCTAACCCTTAACCCTAACACTAACCCTTACCTTAATGCCGAGACCTAATCTTAGCAGTAAAGCTACCTCTAACCCTAACCCTAGACCTTAAACCTAACACTATCCCTAACTTATAACCCTAACCCTAACTGTTAACCCTCACCCTAACCCTTAACTCGGACCATAACCCTAACCCTTAACCCTAACCCTATCCCTTAATGCTAACCCTAAGCCTTAACCCTTAACCCTAATCCTATCCCTTAACCCTAAACCCTAACCCCTAACCCTAACCCTAACCCCAACCCTAAATCTATCTCTAGTCCCTAACCCAACCCTAACCGTTAACCCCTAATGCTAACATTAACCCTAACCCCTAATCCCTAACACCTAACCCTCACGCGAACACTAACCCCTAACCCCAAACACCTAACCCTAATCATAACCATAATTCGCACACTTCCTCCATTCTCAGAGTTAGCCAAGCCTACAATAAAACCATGCCATGCGTGAGAAGAGGCTCTGCCTGAGACCTGCATGTAGGTCTGGGCCCAAGGCCTAGGGTACGATGGTGTGGTGTGGCGATGACCCATTCTGCACACTTCTCACCATAGATTACACAGGTCCTGTGCCCTTAAAATAACCTCTAAATCTAAGTCCTAACGCTAACTCTAACACTAACCCTTAACCCTAAACTTAAGCCCTGACCCTAACGCCCAACACTAACATTAAACCCTTACCCTAATCCTTACCCATAACCCTAATGCCTAAACGTAACCCTAACGATGAACCCTAAACCTAACCCTAACCCCAAACCCTAACCATAACACTTAACTCTAACCCTAAACCTAACACGAACACTTAAACCTAAACTTAACCACTAACCCTAACACTTAACCTTAACCCTAACCGTTAACTCTCACACTAACCCTTAAACCTAACCCTAATCGTAATCTTTAACCCTAAACCTAACAGTTAACCCTTACCCTGTACCAAAACCTAACCCCTAACCTTAACCTTAACCCTAACACTTGACCCTAAAGCTAACTGTAACCATTAAACCTAACACTAACCTTTAACCCTGACCGTAACTCTAACCCCTAACCCTAAGCCCTCACCCTAATGCTAAACTTTATCCTTAACACTAACCATAATCCTATCCCTAAATCTAATTCTCAGACTTCTTTCTTTCTCAGAGTTTAGAAAGCCTACAATCCTCCCATGCCATGCGTGAAAAGAGGCTCTGCCACTGTGTCCTGCATGAAACCCAGGGACCCATACCCAGTGTACGATAGAGAAAGTTCTCGGCCACAATCCTAGACCCCTAATCCTCCCGCCTAGTGCAGACAGGGCCCGTGCCCTAAGCATAAAAAGTACACCTAACATATAACCCTAACCTTGAACGTAACACCTAACCCTGATCCTACTGCTCACCTTATCATGTAGACCACACTGTAACCCTAACTTTAACCGCATCTCCTAAAGTTAATGCATAACACTTACACTGAGAACAACGCCTATCCCATAATTCTAACCCTAAATCTTAGCCATAACCATAAAACCTAATCCCTAACCCTAATTCTAAACTGCTAACCCTAACCTTAACACTACCAACAACCCTAACACTAACCCTAACCCTAACCCTCACCCCTAATCCTACCCTATGCCTAAAAGTAACCCTAACTCCTAACCCTTATCCCTAACCAAAAGCCCTGTCCCTAACCATAAGACTTAAGTCTCACCCTTATACCCTAACCCTAATACGAATCCTTAAGCCTAACCCCCAATCCTAACAATTAACCTTAACCCTAACTGTTAACGCTCACCCTAACCCTTAAATCAGACCAAAACCCTAACATTTAACCCTAACCCTAATCCCTAATGCTAACCCTAAGCCTTAACCCTTTACCCTAATCCTATCCCTTAAGCCTAACCCTAACCCTAATTCCTAACCCTAACCATAATCCCTAACCCTAACCCTAACACTAACCCTAACTCTGAATCTAACCCTAGCCCCTAAACCAACACTAACCCCTAACCCCTAACCCTAACACTAACACTAACTCCTAATTTCTAACCCCTGAACCACACTCGAACCCTAACCCCTAACCCCAAACAATTAACCATAACCATAACCCTAATTCTCACACTTCCTCCATTTTCAGAGTTCACCAAGCCTACAATAGAGCCATGCCATGAGTGAGAAGAGGCTCCGCCTGAGTCCTGCATGTAGGTCTGGGCCCAAGGCCCAGGTACGATGGTGTGGTGTCAAGGGGACCAATTCTGCACCCTTCTCACCATAGATTAAACAGGTCCTGTGCCCTTAAACTAACCGCTAAATCTAAGCCCCAACACTAAACCTAAACGCTAACCCTAAACCTAAGCCCTTATCCTAATGCCCAACACTAACACCAAACACTCACCCTAAACCTAACCCGTAACCCTAACCCCTAAACGTAACCCTAACCATGCACCCTATATCTAACCCTAACCCCTAACCCTAACCATAACACTTAACTCTAACCCTAAACTAACATAAACCCTTAACACTAAACCTAATCCCTAACCCTCATGCTTAACCCTAACCGTTAATCCTCACACTTACCTTTAAACCTAACCCTAATTGTAATCTTTAACTCTAAACTTAACACTTAAACCTTAACCTGTACCAAAACCTATCCCCTAAACTGAACCCTAACACTAAACCTTAACGCTAAACCTAACTGTAACTGTTAAACCTAACACTGACCTTTAACTCTGACCCTAAACCTAACCCCTAACCCTAAGGCATCACCTTAACACTAAACTTCATCCCTAATTCTAACCATAATCCTAACCCTAAATCTAATTCTCAGACTTTTTCTTTCTCAGAGTTTAGAAAGCCTATAATCCTCCCATGCCATGTGTGAAAGGAGGCCCTGCCACTGTGTCCAGGGGCCAATACCCAGCATACGATAGAGTGATTTCCCGGCGAATATGCTAGCCCCCTAACCTCTCCGCCTAGTGCAGACAAGGCACGTGCCCTAAGCATAAACACAACCCCTAACCAATAACCCTAACCATAACTGTTAACTCTCACCCTAACATTTAACCCTGACACTAACCCTAACCCGTAAACCTATCCCTAAACCTTTACCCAAAGCCTAAGCCTTAACTCTAACACTATCATTTAACCCTAGCCCTAACCCCTAAATGTTACACTAACCATGAACCCTAAGCCTAACCGTAACCCCTAACACTAACCATAACACTTAACTGTAACCCTAAACCTAACAAGACCCCTTAACCCTAACACTAACCCCTAACCCTAGCCCTTAAACTTAACCCTAAACTTTTACCCTCACACTAACCTTTAACACTAACCATAATGCTAATCTTTAACCCTAAACCTAACACTTAACTCTTACCCTGTACGAAACCCTAACCCCTGACCTTAACCCTGACAATAAACCTTAACCCTAAACCTAACTTTAACCGTTAAAACTAACACTAACCTTAACCCTAACTCTATCCCTAACCCTTAACCCTAAGCCCTCACCCTAACACTAATCGTCATCCCTAATCCTAACCATAATCCTATCCCTAAATCTTAATCTCAGACGTCTTCCTCTCTCAGAGTTTAAAAAGCCCTCACCCTAAAATTTAACCCTAAACCTAACTGTAACTGTTTAAACTAACACTAATCTTTAACCATAACCCTAACCCTTAACCTGAACCCTAAGCCAAACTCTTAACCCTAATCCTATCCCTTAACCCTAACTCTAATCCCTAACTCGAACGCTAACACTAACCCCAACCCTAAACCTAACCCTAGCCCCTAACCCAACCCTCACCCCAACCCCTAACCCTAACACTAACCCTAACCCCTAACCCTCATTTGAACACTCTCTCCTAAACCCAAATCCCTAACCCTAACCATAACCCTAATTCTCACACTTCTTCCATTCTAAGAGTTAACCAAGCCTACAATACAACCATGCCATGCATGAGAACAGGCTCCCCCTGATTCCTGCATGTACGTCTGAGCCCAAGGCCCAGGGTACAATGCTGTGGTGTCTCAGCGACCGATTCCACACCCTTCTCACCATAGATTAAACAGGTCCTCTGACCTTAAACTAATCGCTAAATCTAAGTCCTAACACTAACCCCTACCCTAAACAGAAACCCTGACCCAAACTCCCTTCACTAACACTATACCCTTACACCAAACCTAACCCCTAAACCTAACCCCTAAACATAACCTTAACCATGAACCCTAAACCTGAACCTAAACCCTAACACTTAAGTGTAACCCTAAACCTAACATGAACCCCTAATCCTAACCCTAAACCCTAACCCTAACCCTTCACCTTAACCCTAACCGTTAACCCTCAGCTAACCCTTAAACCTAACACTAATCCTAATCTTTACCCCTAAGCCGAACACTTAACCCTAACCCTGTACCAAACCCTAATCCCTAACACTAAGCCCTCTCCCTAACACTAAACTTCATCCCTAACCCTAACCGTAATCCTAACCCTAAATCTAATTCTGAGACTTCTTGCTTTCTCAGAGTTTAGAAAGCCTACAATCCTCCCATGCCATGCATGAAAGGAGGCTCTGCCACTGTGCCCTGCATGAAACCCAGAGGCCCATACCCAGCATACGATAGAGTGGGTTCCTGGTGACAATCCCAGCCTCCGAGCCCCCCCACCTAGTGAAGACAGGGCCTGTGCCCTAAGCATAAACACTGCCCCTAACCCATAACCATAACCCTGATCATAACATCTGACCCTGATCCTATTGCTCACCTTAACATGTAAAACTCACCATAACCCTAACCCTAACCCCTTATCCTAACGTTAATGAATAATACTTACCCTGAGGACAACACCTATCCCATAATTCTAACCCTAACTCTTATTCATAACTGTAAAACCTAATACCTAATTGTAAGCTGCTAACCCTAAATTTAACCCTACCAACAGCCCTAACACTAACCCTAACCCTAACCCTTGATCCTTAAGCCTAAACCCTAACCCTAACCCTAACCCTAAGTATAAACTCTACCCCTCACCCATAACCCTAACCCTGAACATAAAACCTAACCCTGATCCTATTGCTCACCTTAACATGTAAAGCTCACCGTAACACTAACTTTAACCGCTTACCCTAACTTTAAGCATAAAACTGACCCTGAGACCAACCCCTATGCCATAATTCTAACCCTAACTCCTTACCATAACCATAACACCTAATCCCTAACCCTAATTCTAAACTGCTAAACCTAACCTTAAGCCTACAAAAAACCTTAACGGTAACACTAACCCTAACACCTAATCCTAACCCTGTGCCTGAAAATAAACCTAACCCTTAACCTTTAACCCTAATGCTAACCCATAACCCTAACCATAACACTTTACTCTAACCCTAAATCTAACACGAACGTTTAACACTAGCCCTAAACCCTAACCCTAACCCTTAAACACAAACCTAACCGTTAACACTCACACTAACCGTCAACCCTAATCCGAATTCTAATCTTTAACCCTAAACCTAACACTTAACCCTAACCCTGTACCAAACCCTAACCCCTAACCATAACCCTCACCCTAAAACGTAACCCTAAACCTAACTGTAACCGTTAAACCTAACTCTAACATTTAACCTTTACTCTACCCATAATCCCTAGCCCTAATCCCTCACCCTAGCACTAACCTCATTCCTAACCCTAACTATAATCCTAACCCTAAATCTAATTATCAGACTTCTTGCTTTCTCAGCGTTAGAAAGCCTACAATCCTCCCATGCCATGAATAAAAGGAGGCTCTACCACTGTGTCCTGCCGGAAACCCCAGTGCCCATACTCAGCATACACTAGAGTGGGTTCCCGACGACAATCGCAACCCCAAACCCCTCCCCCCCTGCCTAGTGCAGACAGGGCCCGAGTCGTAAGCATAAACCCTACCCCTCACCCCTAACCATAACCCTGAACATAACACCTGACCCTGATCCCATTGCTCACCTTAAAATGTAAATCTCACCATAACCCTAAATTTAACCCCTTATCATAACGTTAATGCATAACACTTACCCTGAGAACAACTCCTATCTCTGAATTCTAACCCTAACTCCAAGCCATAACCATAACACCTAATCCCTAATGCGAATTCTAAACTGCTAACCCTAACCTTAAACCTACCATCAAACCAAACATTACCCTAGCCCCTAACTTTAAAACTATGCCTAAAAATAACCCTAACACTTCACCCTTAATCCTAACCCCTAACTCTAACCCTAACCCTACCCCTAAGACCCTAACCATAACCCTAACTGTTAACCCTCACCCTAACACGTAACCCTGAACTTAACCCTAAACCTTAACACTAACCCTTAACCCTAACCCTAAGCCAAACCCTTAACCATAATCCTATCCTTTAACCCTAAACGCTAACCCTAATATTAACCCCAACCCTAAACCTAACCCTAGCACCCTAACCCAAACCCAACAACTAACCCCTATCCCTAACACTAACCCTAACTCCTAATCCCTAGGACCTAACCCTGACTCGAACCATAATCCCAAACTCCAAACCCCTAACCCAAACCCTAACCCTGATTCTCACACTACTTCCATTCTCAGAGTGAAGCAAGCCTACAATACAGCTATACTATGCGTGAGATGAGGCTCCACCTGAGTCCTGCATGTAGGTCCTTTCCCAAGGATCAGGGAACGATTTTGTGCTTTCGTGGAGACTCCGACAGCACCCTTCTCACCGTAAATAAAACAGGTCCTGTGCCCTTAAACTAAAAGCTAAATCTCAGCCCTAACACTAACACTAACCCCTAACCGTAAACATAAGCTCCGACCGTAACGCTGAACACGAACTCTAAAACCTTACCCTAAACCTAATCCCTAACCCTAACACTAACCCATAAACATAACACTAACCATGAACCCTAAACCTAACCCTAACCATAACACTTAACGCTAACCCTAAAGCCTACACGAAGACTTATTCCTAACACTAACAAAAACCCTAGCCCTTAGTCTTGATCCTTATCATTAACCCTCACACTAGCCCTTAACCCTAACCCTAATCCTAATCTTTAACCCTAAAGCTAAAACTTAAGCCTAACACTGTACCAAACGCTAAACCTTAACCTTAACCCTAACCCTAAAACATAACCATAAACCTGACTGTAACGGTTAAACCTAACAGTAACCTTTAACCCTAACCACTGACCTTAAGAACGCACCCTAACACTAACCTTCATCCCTAAACATTACCATAAACCTACCCCTAAATCTAATTCTCAGACTTCTTGCTTTCTCAGAGTTTAGAAAGCCTACAATTCTCCCATGTCATGAGTAAAAGGAGGCTCTGCCACTGTGTCCTGCAAGAAACCCGGGGTCCCATAACTAGTGCATGATAGAGCGGGTTCCCAGTGGCAATCCTAGTCCCTAACCCCCCCCCTCCTGGTGAAGACAGGGCCCGTGCGCTAAGCAAAAACACTATCCCTAACAGATAACCCTAACTCCAAACATAAAACCTAACCCTGATCCTGTTGCTCACCTTAAAACATAAACCTAACCATAACACTAATTTATCCCCTTATGTTAACGTTAATGCATAGCACCCAAAGAAGAAGCCCTATCCCATAATTCTAAACCTAACCCCTAGCCATAACCATAACACCTCATCCATATTCTAAAGTGCCAACCCTAAACTTCAACCTACCATCAACCCTAACCCTAACCCTAACCCCTAACCCTAAGCCCTCACCCTAACACTAATCTTCATCCCTAAACCGTGCCGTAATCCTAACCCGAAATCTAATTCTCAGACTTCTTGCTTTCTCAGAGTTTTGAAAGCCTACAATCCTACTAAGCCATGCATGAAAGCCCGCTCTGCCACAGTGTCCTGCAGGAAACCAGAGGCCCATACACTGCATACGATAGAGTAAGTTACCAGCGACCATCACAGACCCCTATCTTTGCCTCCTAGTGCATACAGGGCCCGTGCCCAGAGCATAAACCCTACCCCTCACCCATAAGACTAACCCAGAACATAACACCTAACCCTGATCATACTGCTCACCTTAAGAGGTAAAGCTCACCATAACCCTAACTTTAACACCTTATCTTAACGTTAATGCATGACACCCTGAGAAAAAGCACTATACTGTAATTCTAATGCTAACTCCTAGCCATAACCATAACACCTGATCCCGAATTCTGAAACGCCAACCCTAACCTTAACCCTACCAACAACACTAACACTAACCCTAACACCTTACCCTAACCCTACGCATAAAAATAACCCTAACCGTTGATCCTTAGTCATAACCCCTAACCTTAACCCTAACACTTAACCCTAATCCCAAGCCTAACCATTAAACATAACCCTAACACTTAACCTTAAACCTAACCTTTACCTTAATGCCTAGAGATCTAACCCTAACACTGACTTACAGTTAACACTAACCCTAACCCCCTAATGTTAATCTTAAACCTGAACCATAAACCTAACCCTTAACCCTAATCCTATCCCTAACCGCCTAACCCTATCCCTAACTGTTAACCCTCACCCTAACCCTTAACCGTGACCCTAACCCTAAACCTGAACCCTTACCCTAAGCCTAACCCTTAACCCTAACCCTATCCCTTAACCCTAACGCCTAACCCTAACGCTAACTCCAAACCTAAACCTTACCCTGGCCCCCTAAACCAGAGTTAACACCGAACCCGTAACACTAACTCTAACCCTAACCACTAATCCCTAGCACCTAACCCTGACTCCAAGCCTAACCCCTAACTCGAAACCCCTAACCCCAACCCTAACCCTAATTCTCACACTACTTCCATTCCCGAGTGAAGCAAGCCTACAATACAGCCATGCCATGTGTGAGATGAGGCTCCGCCTGAGTCCTGCATGTAGATCTTGTCCCAGGGCCCAGGGAATGATGTTGTGCTTTCGTGATGACTCCGACCGCACCCCTCTCACCGTAGATTAACCAGGTCCTGTGCCCTTAAACTGACCGCTAAATCTAAGCCCTACCACCAACCCTAACCCCTGACCCTGAACCTAAGCCCCGAGCCTAAAGCCCAACACTAACTCTAAACCCTTACCCTAAACCTAATCCTTAACCCTAATGCTAACCCCTAAACGTAACCCTAACCGTGGACAGTAAACCTAACCCTAACCTCTAACACAAACCCTAACACATAACTCGAACCCTAAAGCTAACCCTAACCCTTAACCCTAAACCTAAACCCTAACCCTAACTCTTAACCTTAACCCTAACCGTTAACTCTCACGCTAACCTTTAATCCTAACCCTAATCCTAATCTTCAACCGTAAACTTAACACTTAACCCTAACCCTGTACCTAACCCTAACCCTATACCAAACCCTAACGCCTCATCTTAACCCTAACCGTAAACCTCAACCCTAAACCGAACTGTAACCGTTAAACCTAAGAGTAACCTTTAACCCTAACCCTAATCCCTAACCCTAAGCCCTCACCCTAACACTAAACTTCATCCTTAACCCTAACCAGAATCCTAACCCTAAATCTAATTCTCAGACTTCTTGCTTTCTTAGAGTTTAGAAAGCCTGCAATCCTCCCATGCCATGCTTGAAAGGAGGCTCTACCACTGTGTCCTGCATCAAACCCACGGGCCCATACCCAGAGTACGATACACTGGGATCCTGGTGACAATCCCAGTCCCCTAACCTCCCCCCACCCCCGCCTAAGGCAGACAGGGCCCGTGCGCTAAGCATAAACAATACCTGTAACAGATATCCCTCACCGTGAACATAACACCTAACCCTGTTCCTATTTCTCCCCTTAACACGTAAACCTCACTGTGAGCCTAACTTTAACCTCTTATCCTAACGTTAGTGCATAACCCATTCCCTGAGAACAACCCCTATCCCATAATTCTAACCCTATCTCCTAGTCGTCACTGTAACACCTAATCCCTAACCCTAATTCTAAACCGCTAACTCTAACCGTAACCCTGCCTACAACCCTAACACTGACAGTAACCCTTACTTCTAACCCCAACGCTATGCCTAACAAAAACCCTTAACCCTTCACCCTAACCCCTAAGCCTTACCCTAACCCTTAACCCTAATCCTAATCCTCTCCATTCAACCTAACCCTAGCTCTTAAAGCTAACCCTAAACCTTACCCTCACGACTAGACCTAACCCTGACACTAACCTAACACCTAACCCTAACCATAACCCCTACAGCTAACCTTAACCCTGAACCCTACACCTAACCCTAACACTGAACCCTCACTATATCCCCAACCTCTAAGCCTAATTCTAACCGTTAACCCTCACCCTAACACTTAAACTGGACCATAACACTAAACATTAACCCTAACACTAAACTTTAACCCTAAACCTGAGCCCAACCCTTAACGCTAATCCTATCCTTTTAGCCTAAACCTAACTCCTAAACCAAACCCTAACACTAACCCCAATCCTAATTCTAACCATACCCCTTCATAAAACACTAACTCCTAACCCTAACACTTACCAAAAACCCTAATTGCTAATCCCTAACACTAACGCTTAACCTTTACCGTAACCGTTAACCCTCACCCTAACCCTTAACGCTGACCCTAACCTTAACCTTTAATCTAAGCCTGACCCTTAACCCTAACAGTAAGGAAAACCCTCACGCCAACCTTATCCCTTATCCCTAACCCTAACACTACAGCTAAAAATAACCCTAACCTTGGATCCTTAAACCTAACCCCTAACACTTACTTTAACCCCAAACCCTAACCCTAATCCTAAGCATTAAACCTAACCCTATCTCTTAACCCTTACTCTAACGCCTAGATCTAACCCTAAAATCTAACCTACCACCTAATCCTAACCTTAAGCCGTAATGCTAACTCTAACCCTGAACCCTAAACCTACCCGTAAACCCTTAACACTAACCCTATCCATAAACCTTAACCCTGACCCTAACCATTACCCGCACCCAAGCATTTAACCCTGACACTAACCCTAATCCTTAACGATAAACTTAACACTAAACCCCAACCCTAAGCCCAACACTTAACCCTAAACCTGACCCTTGACCCCTAACCCTAAACCTAAGCCTAACCCCAACCTGAACCCTTAATCTTGACCCTTACCCTTAACCCTCACACTAACCCTACTCCTAATCTTTAACCATGAAGCTAACACTGAAGCCTACCCCTGTGCCAAACGCTAAACCCAAACCTTAACCCGAACCCTGAGACTTAACCGTAAACCTAACTGTAACTGTTAAACCTAACACTAACCTTTAACCCCAACCCCTAACCCAAGACCCCACCCTGACACTAATCTTCATCCCTAAACATTACCAGAATCCTACCCCTAAATCTAATTCTCAGAGTTCTTGCTTTCTCAGAGTTTAGAATGCCTACAATCCTCCCATGCCATGAGTAAAAGGGGGCTCTGCCACTGTGTCCTGCATGAAACCCAGGAGCCCATACCCAGCGTACGATAGAGTGTGTTCCCGGGGACAATCCCATCCCCCTAACCCCAGCCCCCCGCCCAGTGCAGACAGGGCCCGTACGCTAAGTATAAACACTACCCCTAACAGATAACCCTCACCCTGAACATAACACCTAACCCTGATCCTATTGCTCACCTTAAAACATAAACCTCCCCGTAACCCTAACTTAGCCCCTTAACTTAACGTGAATGCATAACACCTTGAGAAGAAGCCCTATCCCGTAATTCTAATCCTAAACCATAGTCATAACCGTAACACCTCATCCCTAATTCTAAAACGTCAAACCTAACCTTCACCCTACCAGCAACCCTAACCCTAACCCTAACCCCTAACCCTAAGCCCTCACCCTAACCACTAATCTTCATCCCTAAACCGTGCCGTAATCCTAACCCGAAATCTAATTCTCAGACTTCTTGCTTTCTCAGAGTTTTGAAAGCCTACAATCCTACTAAGCCATGCATGAAAGCCGGCTCTGCCACAGTGTCCTGCATGAAACCCAGAGGCCCATACACTGCGTGCGATAGAGTGGGTTCCCAGCGACCATCACAGACCCCTAACTTCGCCTCCTAGTGCATACAGGGCCCGTGCCCTAAGGATAAACCCTACCCCTCACCCATAACCCTAACCCAGAACATAACACCTAACCCTGATCCTACTGCTCACCTTAACAGGTAAAGCTCACCGTAACCCTAACTTTAACCCCTTATCTTAACGTTAATGCATGACACCCTGAGAACAAGACCTATACCGTAAATCTAACGCTAACTCCTAGCCATAACCATAACACCTAATCCCTAATTCTGAAACGCCAACCCTAACCTTAACCCTACCAACAACACTAACATTAACCCTAACCCCTTACGCTAACCCTACGCCTAAAAATAACCCTAACCTTTGATCCTGAGTCATTACCCATAATCTTAACCCTAACCCTCAACCCTAATCCCAATCCTTAACCATTAAACTTAACCCTAACTCTTAACCCTAACCCTGACCTTTACCCTAATGCCTAGAGATCTAACCGCAACACTGACCTACAGTTACACTAACCCTACCCTCTAACGCTAACCTTAAACCTGAACCATAAACCTAACCCTTAACCCTAACCCTATCCCTAACCCCCTTACCCTAACTCTAACTGTTAACCCTCACCCTAACCCTCAACCTTGACCCTAACCTTAAACCTTAATCCTAACCATGCGTTTCATGAGCCTCTGCCTTTGTCCTGCGTGACAGTTGAAGCCCAACACCAAGGGTAAGATGAAGTGGGGACGCAGCCTTGCTCCACACCCACAGTGCCCCGTACATTAGACGGGGCCCGTGCCCTAACACACACCGTTAAACGTAAGCCCTAACCCTATCACTAAACCAAACCCTTCGTAAGCCCTGAATCTAACTCCTAACAGTAACCCTAATCCCTGACCCTTACTCTTGCCTCTCACCCTAAACCTAAACCCAACCACTAAACATAATCCTAATCTCTAACCCTAACAGTAATCCTAACCCTAATTCTAACCTAAAACCCTAACCCCTAAATCTAATCCTAGTCCCTAACACCTAACCTTACCCTAAACCGAATTCCAATTCTCAGAGTTCTTCAATTCAAAAACTTAAAAAAGCCTACAATCCACCAATGCCGTGTCTGAGATGAGCGTCCGCCCCTATGTCCTGCATGACAGGCAGGCGCCAATGCCCAGGGTACTATGGAGTGGAGTCCTGGGGTCTGTAGGCTTGCTAAACTCCAGTTTGGAAGAATTGCTATAGTCATATATAGGGATGCTTACATTTACTTATAGAAAGCAACTATTGATGTGTGATTTGTAGGCTTGCCTTACTCTAGTTTGGATGAAGAAGCTGAATCATATATAGGAATATTAGCTTTGAGTTAGAGGAAGCATCTATGGGGGGTGCTTTTTTGGCTTGTTAAACTCTGGTTTGGAAGAAGTTCGAGAGTCTTATATAGGAACGATATCATTCATTCAGAGAAAGCAATTATAGGGAGTTGGTTTGTAGGCTTGCTAAGCTCTAGTTTGGAGGAAGGCGAGAGTCATATATAGAACGCTTACGTTCACATAAAGCGTCTACGGGGGGACGGATTCTAGGCTTCCTAAACTCTAGCTTGGAAAAAGAGGACAGTTATGTATAGGAACTCTCGGCGGGGGATTTGTAGCATTGCTAAAATCTTAGATTGGAAAAGTTGCGAGAGTCATACATAGGAATGTTAACATTCACTCAATGAAAACAACTATAAGGGGTGCTTTCCAGGCTGGCTACACTCTAATTTGGAAAAAGTGCGACAGTCATATATAGGAAGGCTTATATTCACTCAGACAAAGCAATTATGTGTAGGTGTATAGTAGGCATGCTAACTCTAGTTTGGAAAATTTCGAGAGCCATGTATAGGAAAGCATACAGTAACTTAGAGAAAGCAACGAACAGGGGTGGAGTGTAGGCTTTCTAAACTCTAGTTTGGAGGAAGTGCCATAGTCATATATAGGAACGCTTAAATTCGTTCAGAGAAAACAGCTGTCGGGGATTGGTTTGTAGACTTATTCAACTCTAGTTTGGAAGAAGTGCGAGAGACATATATAGGAATGTTTACATTGACTCAAAGAAAGCAACTATGGGGGAGTGTTATTTTGGCATGCCAGATGTTAGTTAAGAAGAGGTACAAGACTCATATATAGGAACGCTTACATTCACACAGCGAGAGCAACTACGGAGTAGTGTCAGGTAGACATGTTAAAGTCTAGCTTGGGAGAAGTTCCAGAGTCCTATATAGGAAAGGTAACAGCCACTTTGAAAAAGCAAGTCTTGGCGGGTGGTTTGTAGGCCTGCAAAACCCTGTTTTGGTTGAAGTGTGAGAGTCATATATGAGAAGGCTTACATTCACTCAGAGAAAGCAACGATGGGGTTGTTTGTAGGCTTACTAAACTGCAGTTTGGAAGAAGCACGAGAATCACATATAGGAGCACATACATTTTGACGCACTGAAAGTAACTATGGGGTGGTGTTTTATAGGCATGCTAAACTCTAGTTTGGAGGAAGTTTGAGAATCACATATAAGAAAGCTTAGAGTCACTTAGAGAAAGCAAATCTCTGGGTGTGGAATGTAGGCCTGCTAAACTCTATTTTGGTTTAAGAGTGAGAGTCATATATGGGAAGGCTTACATTCCCTCAGAGAAAGCAACGACGGCGTGGTGGTTTGTAGGCATACTAAACTCTAGTTTGGAAGAAGTAGGAGAATGATATATGGGAACGCTTACATTCGCGTAGAGAAAGCAATTATGGGGTGGCGTTTTTGTAGCCATGCTAATCTCTAGTTTGGAAGAAGTTAAGGAGTAATATATAGGAAAGGGTACAGTCATAGAAACCAACTCTCGGGGGATGTTTTGTACACCTGCAAAACTCCAGTTTGGAAGTGGGAGAGAGTCATATTGGGGACCGCGTGCATTCACTCAGAGAAATCAACGATGGGATTGTGATTTGTAGGCATAGTCAACTCTAGTTTGGAAGAAGTACGAGAATCGTATATAGGAAAGCTTACCTTCACGCAGAGAAAGCAACTATGGAGTGATGTTTGTATGCCTACTAAAATATAGTTTGGAGGAAGTTCGAGAGCCATATCTGGGAAGCTTACAGTCACTTAGAGAAAGCAACCCTCGGGGGTGTTTCGTAGGCCTGCTAAACTCTATTTTCAATGAAGTGTTAGAATAATATATGGGAACTCAGTGAAAGCAACGTTGTGGTTGTGGTTCCTAGAAGAAGCAAGAGAATCACATGTAGAACCGCTTACATTCCGGCACCAAATGCAACTATGGGGTGGTGTTTTGTAGGCTTGCAAAACTCTAGTTTGGACGAAGTTTGAGAGTCATATATAGGAAAGTTTACAGTCACGTAGAGAAAGCAACTCTCTGGGTGTGGAATGTAGAGTTATTTTGGTTGAAATAGAGTTATTTTGGTTGAAGTGTGAGAGTCATAGATGGGAACGCTTACATTCACTCAGAGAAAACAACGTTTGGGTGGTGGTTTGTAGGGCATACTAAACTGTAGTTTGGAAGAAGTACGAGAGTCCTATATAGGAACACTTACATTCACACAGAGAAAGCACTTATGGCGTCAGGTTTTGTAGGCATGCTAAACTGTAGTTTGGAAGAAGTTGGAGAACCTTATACAGGAAAGATTACCGTCACCCAGGGAAAGCAACACTCGGGAGATTTTTTTGTACACATGCTAAACTCTAATTTGGATGAAGTGTGAGAGTCAAACATGGGACCGCTTAAATTTCCTCAGAGAAACAACACTGGGGTGGTTTTTGTAGGCATACTAAATAGTTTGGAAGAAGTACGAGAATGATATTTGGGAACGCTTACATTCACACAGAGAAAGCAACTACGTGGTGGTGTTTTGTAAGCATGCTATAGTTTGGAAGAAGTTCCAAACCTGAACAGTCATTTAGAGAAAGCAACTCTTGGTGGGTGATTTTTAGGTCTGCTAAATTGTATTTTGAAAGAAGTACCAGAGTGATATATACTAATGCTTACATTCATGCAAAGAAAAAACCATGGGGTGATGTTTTGTGGGCATGTTAACCTGTAGTTTGGAAGAAGTTGGAGAGTCTTATTTAGGAAAGCTTACAGTCACCTAGAGAAAGCAACTCTCGGGAGAGCCTTTCTTGGCCTGCTAAACTCTACTTTGCATCAATTGTGAGAGTCAAACATGGGAATGCTTTCATTCATTCAGAGAACGCAACGTTTGGGTGGTGGTTTGTAGGCATTCTAAACTGTATTTTGGAGGAAGTACGAGAGTCATGTATATGAACGCTTACATTCATGCAGAGAAAGCAACTGTGGGGTGGTTTCTAGGCATGCTAAACTCTAGTTTGGACGAAGTTTGACAATCACATATAAGAAAGCTTAGAGTCGCTTAAAGCAAATCTCTGGGTGTGGAATGTAGGTGTGCCAAACTCTATTTTGGTTTCAGAGTGAGAGTCATATATGGGAAGGCTTACATTCACTCAGAGAAAGCAACGATGGTGTGGTCGTTTGTAGGCATACTGAACTCTAGTTTGGAAGAAGTAGGAGAATGATATATGGGAACGCTTACATTCATGCAGAGAAAGCAATTATGGGGTGGCTTTTTTGTAGCCATGCAAATCTCTATTTTGCAAGAAGTTAAAGAGTAATATATAGGAAAGCGTACCGTCATTTAGAGAAACCAACTTTCGGGGGATGATTTGTAGGCCTGCAAAACTCTACTTTGGAAGAAGGGGGAGAGTCATATGGGGGACTGGGTATATTCACTCGGAGAAATCAACGACGGGGTTGTGGTTTGTAGGCATACTAAACTCTAGTTTGGAAGAAGGACGAGAATCATTTATAGGAACGCTTACATTCATGCAGAGAAAGCAACTATGGAGTGATGTTTGTATGCCTACTAAACGATAGATTGGAGGATGCTCGAGAGTCATATCTGGAAAGCTTACAGTCATTTAGAGAAAGCAACTCTCTGGGGGTGGTTCGTAGGCCTGCTAAACTCTATTTTCAATGAAGTGTTCGAATCATATACAGGAACGCTTACATTCACTCAGAGAAAGCAACGTTGGGGTGGCCGTTTTTGAGCATACTAAACTCTACTTTGGAAGAGGTACGAGAGACATACATAGGAACGCTTACATTAACACAGAGAAAGCAAATACGGGGTGCTGTAGTGCAGGCATGCTAAACTATAGATTGGAAGAAGTTCGAAAGCTGACAGTCACTTAGAGAAAGCAACTCTTGGCGGGTGATTTTTAGGTCTGCTAAATTGTATTTTGAAAGACGTACAAGAGTTATATACACAAACGCTTACATTTATGCAGAGAAAGAAACTATGGGGTGATGTTTTGTTGGCATGCTAAACTGCAGTTTGAAAGGACTTCCAGAGTGTTATATAGGATAGCTACAGTCACCTAGAGGAAACAACACTCGGGACAGCTTTGCAAGCCTCTAAACACTAATTAGCAGCAATTGTGAGAGTCAAATATGGGAAAGCTTACATTCACGGAGAGAACACAACGTTTGGGTGGTGGTTTGTAGGCATAATAACTGTAGGTCGGAAGAAGTAGGAGAGTCATATATATGAACAGTTACATTCACGCAGAGAAAGAAACTGTTGGGTGGTGTATGTACGCATGTTAATCTATACTTTGGAGGAAGTTTGAGAGTCATATCTGGGGAAAATTACAGTCACATAGCTAAATCAACCATCGGGGACTGGTTTGTAGGTCTGCTAAATTCTATTTTGGAAAAAGTGATTCATATAAGGGAATGCTTATGTTCACTCAGAGAAAGCAACGATGCGGTGGTGTACTGTTGGCATGCTAAACTTTAGTTTGGAAGAAGTTCGAGAGTTTTACATAGGAAAGCTTACATTCACCTAGAGAAAGCAACTCTCAGGATGTGGTTTATAGGCCTGGTGAACTCTCATTTGGATCAAGTGTGAGAGTCATACATACGAGTTCCAAAATACAGTTTAGTATGCCTACAAACCACCAGCCTAACATTGCTTTCTCTGAGTGGATATAGGCCTTCCCTTATATGAATCTCGGACTGCTTTCAAAATGCAATTTGCCGGACCTACAAAACACCGCCCGAGAGTTGCTTTCTCTCACTATAAGCTTTCCTATATATGACTTTGGGACATAGTTTAGCATGCCAACAAAAGGCCACCCCATAGTTTGCGTGAATGTAAGCGTTCCTATGCATCACGCTCGTACTTCTTCCAAAGTATAGTACACCTACCAACCACCTCCCCAACGTTGCTTTTTCTGAGTGAATGTAAGCATTCTTTTATTCTCGTACTTCCTCCAAACTCCAGTTTAGTGTGACTAAAAATCACCACCGCAACCTTGCTTTCTCTGAGTGAATGTTAGCGTTCCCATTTAAGATTCACACTTCATCCAAAATAGAATTTGGCAGAACTACAAACCGGCCCCCAAGGGTTGCTTTCTCTGTGAGACTGTAAGCTTTCCTATTACTCTTAACTTCTTCGCAACTAGAGATTTGCATGCCTACAAAACACCACCCCATAGTTGCCCTCTCTGCGTGAATGTAAGCACTCATATATATGACTCTGCTACTTCTTCCAAAATACAGTTTAGTATGCTTACAAACAACCAACCAAACGTTGCGTTCTCTCAGAGAATGTTAGCGTTCCCAAGTATGACTGTTCCAAATGATGCAAAGTAGAGTTTAGCAGGCTTACAAACTATCTCTCGAAAGTTGCTTCCTCTGGGGGACTGTAAGCTTTCCTATAAAAGACTGTCGAACGTCTTCGAAACTACATTTCAGCACGCCAACAAAACATAACCACATAGTTTCTTTCTCAGCATAAATATAAGCGATTTTATATATGACTCTTGTACTTCTATCAAAATACAATTTAGCAGACCTCAAAATCAACCGCCAAGAGTTGCTTTCTCTAAGTCACTGTCAGCTTTCGAACTTCTTCCAAATTATATTTTATCATGCCTACAAAACACCACCCCATAGTTGCTTTCTCTGCGTCCATATAATCGTTCATATATATGACTCTCGTACTTCTTCCAAACTGGAGTTAGTATACCTACAAACCGGCACCCCAATTTACCTTTCTCTGAGTGAATGAAGCGTATCCATGTATGCCTCTTTCACTTCATCCAAATTAGAGTTTAGCGGCCCACAAACCACCTCCTGTGAGTTGCTTTCTCTAGGTGACTGTAAACTTTCCTATATAAGACTCTCGAACTTCTTCCAAACTACAGTTTAGCATGCCAACAATACAGCGCCCCATCGTTGATTTCTCTGAGTCAACATAAGCGTTCCCATATATGACTCTCACTCTTCTTCCAAAATAGAATTTAGCAGACCTACACAACACCCGATGGTTCCAATTCTCTAGGTGACTTTAATTTTTCCCACATATGACTCTCGAACTTTCTCCAAACTAGATTATGATGATTACATAGACCACCCCACAGTTGCTTTCTCTGCGTGAATGTAACCGTTCATATATGACTCTCCTACTTCTTTTGAACTACAGCATTTATTCCTACAAACCATCACGACAACGTTCTTTCTGTGAGTGAATGCAAGCGTTCTCACACTTCATCCAAATTACAGTTTAGCAGACCTACCAACAAACTACAGAGATTTGTTTTTCTCTGTGTCACTGTAATCTTTCCTATGTAAGGCTCTCGAACTTCTTCCAAACCACAGTTTAGCATGCCAACAAAATACGATCACAGAGTTGCTTTCTCTGCGTGAATGTAAGCATTCGTATATATGACTCTCCTACTTCCTCCAAAATACAGTTTAGAATGCTTACAAACCACCACCCAAACGTTGCGTTCTCTGAGTGAATGTAAGCGTTCCCATGTTTGACTCTCACAATTGATGCAATCTAGAATTTAGCATGCTTAGAAACAATCTCCCGAGAGTTGCTTTCTCTGGGTGACTGTAAACTTTCCTATGTAAGACTCGCGAACTTCTTCCAAACTACAGTTTAGCATGCCAACAAAACACTGCCCCATAGTTGATTTCTCTTCGTGATCATAAGCGTTCCCATATATGACTCTCATTCTTCTTTCAAAATAGAATTTAGCAGATCTACAAAATGGCCCCCGATGGTTGCTTTCTCTAAGTGACTGTAATTTTCCCCAGATATGACTCTCGAAATTCCTCCAAACTACAGATTAGCATGCATACATACGCCACCCAACAGTTGCTTTCTCTGCGTGAATGTAACCGTTCATATATGACTGTTCTACTTCTTCCGAACTACAGTTATTATGCCTACAAACCACCACCCAAACGTTGTGTTCTCTGAGTGAATGTAAGCGTTCCCATGTTTGACTCTCACAATCGCTGCTTGTTAGAGTTTAGCAGGCTTGCAAAGCTCTCCTGAGTGTTGCTTTCTCTAGGTGACTGTAAGCTATCCTACATAACACTCTCGAACTTCTTCCAAACTGCAGTTTAGCATCCCCACAACACATCACCCCATAGTTTCTTTCTACGCATGAATGTAAGCGTTTGTATATAAGACTCTGACACGTCTTTCAAAATACAATTTAGCAGACTTAAAAAATCACCCGCCAAGAGTTGCTTTCTCTAAGTGACTGTCAGCTTTCGAACTTCTTCCATTGTATAGTTTAGCATGCCTGCACTACAGAACCCCGTATTTGCTTTCTCTGTGTTAATGTAAGCGTTCGTATTTATGTCTCTTGTACCTCTTCCAAAGTAGAGTTTAGTATGCTCACAAACGGCCACCCCAACGTTGCTTTCTCTGAGTGAATGTAAGCGTTCCTGTATATGATTTTAACACTTCTTTGAAAATAGAGTTTAGCAGGCCTACGAACCACCCCCTGAGAGTTTCTTTCTCTAAATGACTGTAAGCTTTCCAGATATGACTCTCGAACATCCTCCAAACTATAGTTTAGTAGGCATACACACATCACTCCATAGCTGGTTTGTCTGCGTGAATGTAACCGTTCATATATATGACTTTCCTACTTCTTCCGAACTACAATTAAGGCCACAAACTGCAACCCAAACCTTACGTTCTGAGTGGATGTAAACCTTCCCATACTTGACTTTAAGAGTTGGTGCAAATTATCAGGCTTAGAAATCATCTCCCAAGAGTTGCTCTCTCTAGGTGACTGTAAGCTTTGCTATATAAGATTCTAAACTTCCTCCAAACTATAGTTTAGTAGGCATACAAACCTCACTCCATAGTTGCTTTCTCTGCATGAATGTAAGCGTTCCTATATATGATTCTCGTACTTTCTCCAAACTAGAGTTTAGTATGCCTACAAAACACAACCCCATCCTCGATTTCTCTGAGTCAATGTACGTGGTCCCCAATATGACTCTCCCACTTCTTCCAAAGTAGAGTTTTGCAGGCCTACCCTTCATCCCCCGAAAGTTGGTTTCTATAAATGAGTGTACGCTTTCCTATATAACTTCTTCCAAACTAGAGATTAGCATGGGTACAAAAAAGCCACCCCATAATTGCTTTCTCTGCATGAATGTAAGCGTTCCCATATATCATTTTCCTACTTCTTCCAAACTAGAGTTTAGTATGCCTACAAACCACCACACCATCGTTGCTTTCTCTGAGTGAATGTAACCCTTTCCATATATGACTCTCAATCTAAACCAAAATAGAGTTTAGCACGCCTACATTCCACACCCAGAGATTTGCTTTCTCTAAGTGACTCTAAGCTTTCTTATATGTGATTCTCAAACTTCGTCCAAACTAGAGTTTAGCACGCCTAGAAAACACCACCCCACAGTTCCTTTCTCTGCATGAATGTAAGCGTTTGAATATATGACTCTGGTACTTCTTTCAAAATACAATTTAGCAGACCTAAAAATCCACCGCCAAGAGTTGCTTTCTCTAAGTGACTGTCTGCTTTCGAACTTCTTCCAAACTATATTTTAGCAGGCCTACAAAACACCACCCCATAGTTGCTTTCTCTGCGTCCATATAAGCGTTCATATATATGACTCTAGTACTTCTTCCAAACTGGAGTTAGTATACCTACAAACCGGCACCCCAATTTACCTTTCTCTGAGTGAATGAAGCGTATCCATGTATGCCTCTTTCACTTCATCCAAATTAGAGTTTAGCGGCTTACAAACCACCTCCTGTGAGTTGCTTTCTCTAGGTGACTGTAAACTTTCCTATATAAGACTCTCGAACTTCTTCCAAACTACAGTTTAGCATGCCAACAATACAGCGTCCCATCGTTGATTTCTCTGAGTCAACATAATCGTTCCCATATATGACTCTCACTCTTTTTCCAAAATAGAATTTAGCAGACCTACACACCAGCCCCCGATTGTTCCTTTCTCTAAATGACTCTAATTTTCCCCAGATATGACTCTCGAACTTCCTCCAAACTACAGATTATGATGATTACATACGCCACTCCACAGTTGCTTTCTCTGCGTGAATGTAACCGTTCATATATGACTCTCCTACTTCTTCGAACTACAGTTGTTATTCCTACAAACCACCACGACAAAGTTCTTTCTCTGAGTGAATGCAAGCGTTCTCACACATCATCCAAATTACAGTTTAGTAGACCTACCAACAAACTACAGAGAGTTGTTTTCTCTGTGTCACTGTAATCTTTCCTATATAAGGCTCTCGAACTTCTTCCAAACCAGTTTAGCATGCCAACAAAATACGATCACAGAGTTGCTTTCTCTGCGTGAATGTAAGCATTCGTATATATGACTCTCCTACTTCCTCCAAAATACAGTTTAGAATGCTTACAAACCACCACCCAAACGTTGCGTTCTCTGAGTGAATGTAAGCGTTCCCATGTTTGACTCTCACAATTGATGCAAATTAGAGTTTAGCACGCTTAGAAACAATCTGCCGAGAGTTACTTTCTCTAGGTGACTGTAAGCTTTCTTATATAAGACTCGCGAACTTCTTCCAAACTACACTTTAGCATCCCAACGAAACACTGCCCTATCGTTGATTTCTCTGAGTGAACATAAGCGTTCCCACATATGAATTTCACTCTTCTTCCAAAATAGAATTTAGCAGATCTACAAAACGGCCCCCGATTGTTGCTTTCTCTAAGTGACTGCAATTTTCCCCAGATATGACTCTCGAACTTCCTCCAAAGTATAGATTAACATGCATACATACACCACCCAACAGTTTCTTTCTCTGCGTGAATGTAACCGTTCATACATATGACTCTCCTACTTCTTAGGGTAAAGGTTAAGCGTTAGGGTTAGGGATTGGTGATTAGGGTTTTTGGTTAGTGTTAGGGTTAGCGGTTAGGAGTTAGTGTTTTATGAAGGGGTATGGTTAGAATTAGGATTGGGGTTAGAGTTAGGGTGAGGTATAGGGGTTAGGTTTAGGGTAAAAGGATAGGATTAGGGTTACGGGTTGGGCTTAGATTTAGGGTTAAAGTTTACTGCTAGGGTAAGGGATAGGGTTCAGGGTCAGCTTTAGGGGTTCTGGATAGGGTTAGGTGTTAGGTTAGTGTCAGGGTTAGGTCTAGTCGTGAGGGTAAGGTTTAGGGTTAGCTTTAAGAGCTAGGGTTAGGTTTAATGGTTAGGATTAGGATTAGGGTTAAGGGTTAGGGTAAGGCTTAGGGGTTAGGGTGAAGGGTTAGGGTCAAGGGTTAGGGTTTTTCTTAGGCATAGCGTTGGGGTTAGAAGTAAGGGTTACTGTCAGTGTTAGGGTTGTAGGTAGGGTTACGGTTAGGGTTAGCGGTTTAGAATTAGGGTTAGGGATTAGGTGTCACAGTGATGACTAGGAGATAGGGTTAGAATTATGGGATAGGGGTTGTTCTCAGGAAATGCGTTATGCATTAACGTTAGGATAAGAGGTTAAAGTTAGGCGCACGGTGAGGTTTACGTGTTAAGGGGAGAAATAGGAACAGGGTTGGGTTGTTATGTTCAGGGTTAGGGTTATCTGTTAAAGGTATTGTTTACGCTTAGCGCACGGGCCCTGTCTGCATTAAGCGGGCGGGGGGAGTTTAGGGGGCTGGGATTGTACCCGGGAACCCACTCTATCATACTCTGGGTATGGGCCCGTGGTTTTCATGCAGGACACAGTGGTAGAGCCTCCTTTCACGCATGGCATGGGAGGATTGCAGGCTTTCTAAACTCTAAGAAAGCAAGAAGTCTGAGAATGAGATTTAGGGTTAGGATTCTGGTTAGGGTTAAGGATGAAGTTTAGTGTTAGGGTGAGGGCTTAGGGTTAGGCATTAGGGTTAGGGTTAAAGGTTACTCTTAGGTTTAACGGTTACACTTTGGTTTAGGGTTGAGGTTTACGGTTAGGGTTAAGATGAGGGGTTAGGGTTTGGTACAGG
>NW_027182833.1:1425000-1430000 GCF_041146395.1 Eulemur rufifrons | reverse complement strand
TAGGGTTGAGGTTTACCGTTAGGGTTAAGATGAGGGGTTAGGGTTTGGTACAGGGTTAGGGTTAAGTGTTAGGTTTAGGGTTGAAGATTAGGATTAGGGTTAGGATTAAAGGTTAGCGTGAGAGTTAACGCTTAGGGTTAAGGTTAAGAGTTAGGTTTTAGGGTTAGGTTTAGGGTTAGGGTTAGATTTAGGGTTAGAGTTATGAGCTACGCTTTGTGTTAGAGGTTAGGGTTAGGTTTACTGGTCACGGTTAGGGGTACGTTTAGGGGGTAGCATTAGGGTTAGGGTTTGGGTTAAGGGATAGGATTAGGGATAAGTGTTGGGCTTAGGGTTATGGTTTAGTGTTAGGGTTAGCATTAAGGATTAGGGTTAGGGTCAGGGTTAAATGCTTGGGTGCGGGTAATAGTTATGGTCGGGGTTAAGGTTCACGGATAGGGTTAGTGTTAAGGGTTACGGGTAGGTTTAGGGTTCAGGGTTAGAGTTAGCATTAGGGCTTAAGGTTAGGATTAGGCGGTAGGTTAGACTTAGGGTTAGATCTAGGCGTTAGGGTAAGGGCTAGCGTTAGGGTTAAGAGATAGGGTTAGGTTTAATGCTTAGGATTAGGGTTAGGGTTTGGGGTTAAAGTAAGTGTTAGGGGTTAGGTTTAAGGATGAAAGGTTAGGGTTATTTTTAGCTGTAGTGTTAGGGTTAGGGATAAGGGATCTCATTAGCATTAAGGGTCTTCCTTACTGTAGGATTAAGGGTTAGGCTTAGAGTTAAAGGTTAAGGTTAGGGTCAGTGTTGAGATTTAGAGTGAGGGTTAACAGTTAGGGTAAAGGTTAAGCGTTAGGGTTAGGGGTTAGTGATTAGGGTTTTTGGTTAGTGTTAGGGTTAGCGGTTAGGAGTTAGTGTTTTATGAAGGGGTATGGTTAGAATTAGGATTGGGGTTAGAGTTAGGGTGAGGTATAGGGGTTAGGTTTAGGGGTTAGGTTTAGGGTAAAAGGATAGGATTAGGGTTACGGGTTGTGCTTAGGTTTAGGGTTAAAGTTTACTGCTAGGGTTAGGGATAGGGTTCAGGCTTAGCTTTAGGGGTTCTGGTTAGGGTTAGGTGTTAGGTTAGTGTCAGGGTTAGGTCTAGTCGTGAGGGTAAGGTTTAGGGTTAGCTTTAAGAGCTAGGGTTAGGTTTAATGGTTAGGATTAGGATTAGGGTTAAGGGTTAGGGTAAGGCTTAGGGGTTAGGGTGAAGGGATAGGGTCAAGGGTTAGGGTTTTTGTTAGGCATAGCGTTGGGGTTAGAAGTAAGGGTTACTGTCAGTGTTAGGGTTGTAGGTAGGGTTACGGTTAGGGTTAGCGGTTTAGAATTAGGGTTAGGGATTAGGTGTCACAGTGATGACTAGGAGATAGGGTTAGAATTATGGGATGGGGTTGTTCTCAGGAAATGGGTTATGCATTAACGTTAGGATAAGAGGTTAAAGTTAGGCGCACGGTGAGGTTTACGTGTTAAGGGGAGAAATAGGAACAGGGTTGGGTGTTATGTTCAGGGTTAGGGTTATCTGTTAAAGGTATTGTTTATGGTTAGCGCACGGGCCCTGTCTGCATTAGGCGGGCGGGGGGTGTTTAGGGGGCTGGGATTGTACCCGGGAACCCACTCTATCATACTCTGGGTATGGGCCCGGGGGTTTCATGCAGGACACAGTGGTAGAGCCTCCTTTCACGCAAGGCATCGGAGGATTGCAGGCTTTCTAAACTCTAAGAAAGCAAGAAGTCTGAGAATTAGATTTAGGGGTAGGATTATGGTTAGGGTTAAGGATGAAGTTTAGTGTTAGGGTGAGGGCTTAGGGTTAGGGATTAGGGTTAGGGTTAAAGGCTACTCTTAGGTTTAACGGCTACACTTTGGTTTAGGGTTGAGGTTTACGGTTAGGGTTAAGATGAGGGGTTAGGGTTTGGTACAGGGTTAGGGTTAAGTGTTAGGTTTAGGGTTGAAGATTAGGATTAGGGTTAGGATTAAAGGTAGCGTGAGAGTTAACGCTTAGGGTTAAGGTTAAGAGTTAGGGTTTAGGGTTAGGGTTGGGGTTAGGTTTAGTTTTAGGGTTAGAGTTATGTGCTATGGTTTGTGTTAGAGGTTAAGGTTAGGTTTACTGGTCACGGTTAGGGTTACGTTTAGGGGTCTGCGTTAGGGTTAGGGTTAAGGGATAGGATTAGGGTTAAGTGTTGGGCTTAGGGTTAGGGTTTAGTGTTAGTGTTATCATTAAGGATTAGGGGTAGGGTCAGGGTTAAATGCTTGGGTGCGGGTAATGGTTAGGGTCAGGGTTAAGGTTCACGGATAGGGTTAGTGTTAAGGGTTACGGGTAGGTTTAGGGTTCAGGGTTAGAGTTAGCATTAGGGCCTAAGGTTAGGACTAGGCGGTAGATTCGATTTAGGGTTAGATCTAGGCGTTAGGGTAAGGGCTAGCGTTAGGGTTCAGAGATAGGGTTAGGTTTAATGCTTAGGATTAGGGTTAGGGTTTGGGGTTAAAGTAAGTGTTAGGGGTTAGGTTTAAGGATCAAAGGTTAGGGTTATTTTTAGCTGTAGTGTTAGGGTTAGGGATAAGGGATCCCATTAGCATTAAGGGTCTTCCTTACTGTAGGGTTAAGGGTTAGGCTTAGAGTTAAAGGTTAATGTTAGGGTCAGTGTTAAGATTTACGGTGAGGGTTAACGGTTAGGGTAAAGGTTAAGCGTTAGGGTTAGGGATTAGTGATTAGGGTTTTTGGTTAGTGTTAGGGTTAGCGGTTAGGAGTTAGTGTTTTATGAAGGGGTATGGTTAGAATTAGGATTGGGGTTAGAGTTAGGGTGAGGTATAGGGGTTAGGTTTAGGGGTTAGTTTTAGGGTAAAAGGATAGGATTAGGGTTACGGGTTGGGCTTAGGTTTAGGGTTAAAGTTTACTGCTAGGGTTAGGGATAGGGTTCAGGCTTAGCTTTAGGGGTTCTGGTTAGGGTTAGGTGTTAGGTTAGTGTCAGGGTTAGGTCTAGTCGTGAGGGCAAGGTTCAGGGTTATCTTTAAGAGCTAGGGTTAGGATTAATGGTTAGGATTAGGATTAGGGTTAAGGGTTAGGGTAAGGCTTAGGGGTTAGGGTCAAGGGTTAGGGTTTTTGTTAGGCATAGCGTTGGGGTTAGAAGTAAGGGTTACTGTCAGTGTTAGGGTTGTAGTTAGGGTTACGGTTAGGGTTAGCGGTTTAGAATTAGGGTTAGGGATTAGGTGTCACAGTGATGACTAGGAGATAGGGTTAGAATTATGGGATAGGGGTTGTTCTCAGGAAATGGGTTATGCATTAACGTTAGGATAAGAGGTTAAAGTTAGGCGCACGGTGAGGTTTACGTGTTAAGGGGAGAAATAGGAACAGGGTTCGGTGTTATGTTCAGGGTTCGGGTTATCTGGTAAAGGTATTGTTTATGCTTAGCGCACGGGCCCTGTCTGCATTAGGCGGGCGGGGGGAGTTTAGGGGGCTGGGATTGTACCCGGGAACCCACTCTATCATACTCTGGGTATGGGCCCGTGGGTTTCATGCAGGACACAGTGGTAGAGCCTCCTTTCACGCATGGCATGGGAGGATTGCAGGCTTTCTAAACTCTAAGAAAGCAAGAAGTGTGAGAATGAGATTTAGGGTTGGATTATGGTTAGGGTTAAGGATGAAGTTTAGTGTTACGGTGAGGGCTTAGGCTTAGGTATTAGGGTTAGGATTAAAGGTTACCCTTAGGTTTAACGGTTACAGTTTGGTTTAGGGTTCAGGTTTACGATTAGGGTTAAGATGAGGGGTTAGGTTATGGTACAGGGTTAGGGTTGAGTGTTAGGTTTAGTGTTGAAGATTAGGATTAGGGTTAGGATTAAAGGTTAGCGTGAGAGTTAACGCTTAGGGTTAAGGTTAAGGGTTAGGGTTTAGGGTTAGGGTTAGGGATAGGGTTAGTTTCAGTTAGTTTAGTGCTATGGTTTGTGTTAGAGGTTAGGGTTAGGTTTACTGGTCACGGTTAGGGTTACGTTTAGGGGTTAGCATTAGGGTTAGGGTTAAGGGACAGGATTAGGTATAAGTGTTGGGCTTAGGGTTAGGGTTTAGTGTTTGGGTTATCATTAAGGAATAGGGGTAGGGTCAGGGTTAAATTTTTTGGTGCGGGTAATGGTTAGGGTCAGGGTTAAGGTTCACGGATAGGGTTAGTGTTAAGGGTTACGGGTAGGTTAAGGGTTCAGGGTTAGAGTTAGCATTAAGGCTTAAGGTTAGGATTAGGCGGTAGGTTAGATTTAGCGTTAGATCTAGGCGTTAGGGTAAGGGCTAGCGTTAGGGTTAAGAGATAGGGTTAGGTTTAATGCTTAGGATTAGGGTTAGGGTTTGGGGTTAAATAAGTGTTAGGGGTTAGGTTTAAGGATCAAAGCTTAGGGTTATTTTTAGCTGTAGTGTTAGGGTTAGGGATAAGGGATCCCATTAGCATTAAGGGTCTTCCTTACTGTAGGGTTAAGGGTTAGGCTTAGAGTTAAAGGTTAAGGTTAGGGTCAGTGTTAAGATTTGGGGTAGGGTTAATGGTTAGCGTAAAGGTTAAGCGTTAGGGTTAGGGATTAGTGATTAGGGTTTTTGGTTAGTGTTAGGGTTAGCGGTTAGGAGTTAGTGTTTTATGAAGGGGTATGGTTAGAATTAGGATTGGGGTTAGAGTTAGGGTGAGGTATAGGGGTTAGTTTTAGGGTAAAAGGATAGGATTAGGGTTACGGGTTGGGCTTAGGTTTAGGGTTAAAGTTTACTGCTAGGGTTAGGGATAGGGTTCAGGGTTAGCTTTAGGGGTCTGGTTAGGGTCAGGTGTTAGGTTAGTTTCAGGGTTAGGTCTAGTCGTGAGGGTAAGGTTTAGGGTTAGCTTTAAGAGCTAGGGTTAGGTTTAATGGTTAGGATTAGGATTAGGGTTAAGGGTTAGGGTAAGGCTTAGGGGTTAGGGTGAAGGGTTAGGGTCAAGGGTTAGGGTTTTTGTTAGGCATAGCGTTGGGGTTAGAATTAAGGTTTACTGTCA
>NW_027182833.1:1392500-1417500 GCF_041146395.1 Eulemur rufifrons | reverse complement strand
AAGGTTTAGGGTTAGCTTTAAGAGCTAGGGTTAGGTTTAATGGTTAGGATTAGTATTAGGGTTAAGGGTTAGGGTAAGGCTTAGGGGTTAGGGTGAAGGGTTAGGGTGCAGGGTTAGGGTTTTTGTTAGGCATAGCGTTGGGGTTAGAAGTAAGGTTTACTGTCAGTGTTAGGGTTGTAGGTAGGGTTACGGATAGGGTTAGCGGTTTAGAATTAGGGTTAGGGATTAGGTCTCACAGTGATGACTAGGAGATAGGGTTATTATTATGGGATAGGGGTTTTTCTCAGGAAATGGGTTATGCATTAACGTTAGGATAAGAGGTTAAAGTTAGGCGCACGGTGAGGTTTACGTGTTAAGGGGAGAAATAGGAACAGGGTTGGGTGTTATGTTCAGGGTTAGGGTTCTCTGTTAAAGGTATTGTTTATGCTTAGCGCACGGGCCCTGTCTGCATTAGGCGGGCGGGGGGAGTTTAGGGGGCTGGGATTGTACCCGGGATCCCACTCTATCATACTCTGTGTATTGGCCCGTGGGTTTCATGCAGGACACAGTGGTAGAGCCTCCTATCACGCATGGCATGGGAGGATTGCAGGCTTTCTAAACTCTAAGAAAGCAAGAAGTCTGAGAATTAGATTTAGGGTTAGGATTATGGTTAGGGTTAAGGATGAAGTTTAGTGTTAGGGTGAGGGCTTAGGGTTAGGGATTAGGGTTAGGGTTAAAGGTTACTCTTAATTTTAACGGTTACACTTTGGTTTAGAGTTGAGGTTTACGGTTAGGGTTAAGATGAGGGGTTAGGGTTAGGTACAGGGTTAGGGTTAAGTGTTAGGTTTAGGGTTGAAGATTAGGATTAGGGTTAGGATTAAAGGTTAGTGTGAGAGTTAACGCTTAGGGTTAAGGTTAAGAGTTAGGGTTTAGGGTTAGGTTTAAGGTTAGGGTTAGTTTTAGGGTTAGAGTTATGTGCTATTGTTTGTGTTAGAGGTTAGGGTTAGGGTTAGGGTTAGGGTTAAGGGATAGGATTAGGGTTAAGTGTTGGGCTTAGGGTGAGGGTTTAGTGTTAAGGTTAGCATTAAGGATTAGGGTTAGGGTCAGGGTTAAATGCTTGGGTGCGGGTAATGGTTAGGGTCAGGGTTTAGGTTCACGGATAGGGTTAGTGTTAAGGGTTACGGGTAGGTTTAGGGTTCAGGGTTAGTGTTAGGATTAGTGCTTAAGGTTAGGATTAGGCGGTAGGTTAGATTTAGGGTTAGATCTAGGCGTTAGGGTAAGGACTAGCGTTAGGCTTAAGAGATAGGGTTAGGTTTAATGCTTAGGATTAGGGTTAGGGTTTGGGGTTAAAGTAAGTGTTAGGGGTTAGGTTTAAGGATCCAAGGTTAGGGTTATTTTTAGCTGTAGTGTTAGGGTTAGGGATAAGGGATCCCATTAGCATTAAGGGTCTTCCTTACTGTAGGGTTAAGGGTTAGGCTTAGAGTTAAAGGTTAAGGTTAGGGTCAGGGTTAAGATTTAGGGTGAGGGTTAATGGTTAGGGTAAAGGTTAAGCGTTAGGGTTAGGGATTAGTGATTAGGGTTTTTGGTTAGTGTTAGGGTTAGCGGTTTGGAGTTACTGTTTTATGAAGGGGTATGGTTAGAATTAGGATTGGGGTTAGAGTTAGGGTGAGGTATAGGGGTTAGGTTTAGGGGTTAGTTTTAGGGTAAAAGGATAGGATTAGGGTTACGGGTTGGGCTTAGGTTTAGGGTTAAAATTTACTGCTAGGGTTAGGGATAGGGTTCCGGGTTAGCTTTAGGGGTTCTGGTTAGTGTTAGGTGTTAGGTTAGTGTCAGGGTTAGGTCTAGTCGTGAGGGTAAGTTTTAGGGTTAGCTTTAAGAGCTAGGGTTAGGTTTAATGGTTAGGTTTAGGATTAGGGTTAAATGTTAGGTTAAGGCTTAGGGGTTAGGGTGAAGGGTTAGGGTCAAGGGTTAGGGTTTTTTTTAGGCATAGCGTTGGGGTTAGAAGTAAGGGTTACTGTCAGTGTTAGGGTTGTAGGTAGGGTTACGGTTAGGGTTAGCGGTTTAGAATTAGGGTTAGGGATTAGGTGTCACAGTGATGACTAGGAGATAGGGTTAGAATTATGGGATAGGGGTTGTTCTCAGGAAATGGGTTATGCATTAACGTTAGCATAAGAGGTTAAGTTAGGCGCACGGTGAGGTTTACGTGTTAAGGGGAGAAATAGGAACAGGGTTGGGTGTTATGTTCAGGGTTAGGGTTATCTGTTAAAGGTATTGTTTATGCTTAGCGCACGGGCCCTGTCTGCATTAGGCGGGCGGGGGGAGTTTAGGGGGCTGGGATTGTACCCGGGAACTCACTCTATCATACTCTGGGTATGGGCCCGTGGGTTTCATGCAGGACACAGTGGTAGAGCCTCCTTTCACGCATGGCATGGGAGGATTGCAGGCTTTCTAAACTCTAAGAAAGCAAGAATTCTGAGAATTAGATTTAGGGTTAGGATTATGGTTAGGGTTAAGGATGAAGTTTAGTGTTAGGGTGAGGGCTTAGGGTTACGGATTAGGGTTAGGGTTAAAGGTTACTCTTAGGTTTAATGGTTACACTTTGGTATAGGGTTGAGGTTTACCGTTAGGGTTAAGATGAGGGGTTAGGGTTTGGTACAGGGTTAGGGTTAAGTGTTAGGTTTAGGGTTGAAGATTAGGATTAGGGTTAGGATTAAAGGTTAGTGTGAGAGTTAACGCTTAGGGTTAAGGTTAAGAGTTAGGGTTTAGGGTTAGGGTTAGGTTTAGGGTTAGTTTTAGGGTTAGAGTTATGTGCTACCCTTTGTGTTAGAGGTTAGGGTTAGGTTTACTGGTCACGGTTAGGGTTACGTTTAGGGGGTAGCATTAGGGTTAGGGTTAGGGTTAAGGGATAGGTTTAGGGATAAGTGTTGGGCTTAGGGTTAGGGTTTAGTGTTAGGGTTAGCATTAAGGATTAGGGTTAGGGTCAGGGTTAAATGCTTGGGTGCGGGTAATGGTTAGGGTCAGGGTTAAGGTTCACGGATAGGGTTAGTGTTAAGGGTTACGGGTAGGTTTAGGGTTCAGGGGTAGAGTTACCATTAGGGCTTAAGGTTAGGATTAGGCGGTAGGTTAGATTTAGGGTTAGATCTAGGCGTTAGGGTAAGGGCTAGCGTTAGGGTTAAGAGATAGGGTTAGGTTTAATGCTTAGGATTAGGGTTAGGGTTTGGGGTTAAAGTAAGTGTTAGGGGTTAGGTTTAAGGATCAAAGGTTAGGGTTATTTTTAGCTGTAGTGTTAGGGTTAGGGATAAGGGATCCCATTAGCATTAAGGGTCTTCCTTAATGTAGGCTTAAGGGTTAGGCTTAGAGTTAAAGGTTAAGCTTAGGGTCAGTGTTAAGATTTAGGGTGAGGGTTAACGGTTAGGGTAAAGGTTAAGCGTTAGGGTTAGGGATTAGTGATTAGGGATTTCGGTTAGTGTTAGGGTTAGCGGTTAGGAGTTAGTGTTTTATGAAGGGGTATGGTTAGAATTAGGATTGGGGTTAGAGTTAGGGTGAGGTATAGGGGTTAGGTTTAGGGGTTAGTTTTGGGGTAAAAGGATAGGATTAGGGTTACGGGTTGGGCTTAGGTTTAGGGTTAAAGTTTACTGCTAGGGTTAGGGATAGGGTTCAGGGTTAGCTTTAGGGGTTCTGGTTAGTGTTAGGTGTTAGGTTAGTGTCAGGGTTAGGTCTAGTCGTGAGCGTAAGGTTTAGGGTTAGCTTTAAGAGCTAGGGTTAGGTTTAATGGTTAGGATTAGGATTAGGGTTAAGGGTTAGGGTAAGGCTTAGGGGTTAGGGTGAAGGGTTAGGGTCAAGGGTTAGGGTTTTTGTTAGGCATAGCGTTGGGGTTAGAAGTAAGGGTTACTGTCAGTGTTAGGGTTGTAGGTAGGGTTACGGTTAGGGTTAGCGGTTTAGAATTAGGGTTAGGGATTAGGTGTCACAGTGATGACTAGGAGATAGGGTTAGAATTATGGGATAGGGGTTGTTCTCAGGAAATGGGTTATGCATTAACGTTAGGATAAGAGGTTAAAGTTAGGCGCACGGTGAGGTTTACGTGTTAAGGGGAGAAATAGGAACAGGGTTGGGTGTTATGTTCAGGGTTAGGGTTCTCTGTTAAAGGTATTGTTTATGCTTACCGCACGGGCCCTGTCTGCATTAGGCGGGCGGGGGGAGTTTAGGGGGCTGGGATTGTACCCGGGAACCCACTCTATCATACTCTGGGTATGGGCCCGTGGGTTTCAAGCAGGACACAGTGGTAGAGCCTCCTTTCACGCATGGCATGGGAGGATTGCAGGCTTTCTAAACTCTAAGAAAGCAAGAAGTCTGAGAATGAGATTTAGGGTTGGATTCTGGTTAGGGTTAAGGATGAAGTTTAGTGTTAGGGTGAGGGCTTAGGGTTAGGGATTAGGGTTAGGGTTAAAGATTACTCTTAGGTTTAACGGTTACACTTTGGTTTAGGGTTGAGGTTTACGGTTAGTGTTAAGATGAGCGGTTAGGGTTTGGTACAGGGTTAGGGTTAAGTGTTAGGTTTAGGGTTGAAGATTAGGATTAGGGTTAGGATTAAAGGTTAGCGTGAGAGTTAACGCTTAGGGTTAAGGTTAAGAGTTAGGGTTCATGGTTAGGGTTAGGGTTAGGGTTAGTTTTAGGGTTAGAGTTATGTGCTATGATTTGTGTTATAGGTTAGGGTTAGGTTTACTGGGCACGGATAGGGTTACGTTTAGGGGTTAGCATTAGGGTTAGGGTTAGGGTTAAGGGATAGGATTAGGGTTAAGTTTTGGGCTTAGGGTTAGGGTTTAGTCTTAGGGTTAGCATTGAGGATTAGGGTTAGGGTCAGGGTTAAATGCTTGGGTGCGGGTAATGGTTAGGGTCAGGGTTAAGGTTCACGGATAGGGTTAGTGTTAAGGGTTATGGGTAGGTTTAGGGTTCAGGGTTAGAGTTAGCATTAGGGCTTAAGGTTAGGATTAGGCGGTAGGTTAGATTTAGGGTTAGATCTAGGCGTTAGGGTAAGGGCTAGCGTTAGGGTTAAGAGATAGGGTTAGGTTTAATGGTTAGGATTAGGGTTAGGGTTTGGGGTTAAAGTAAGTGTTAGGGGTTAGGTTTAAGGATCCAAGGTTAGGGTTATTTTTAGCTGTAGTGTTAGGGTTAGGGATAAGGGATCCCATTAGCATTAAGGGTCTTCCTTACTGTAGGGTTAAGGGTTAGGCTTAGAGTTAAAGGTGAAGGTTAGGGTCAGTGTTAAGATTTAGGGTGAGGGTTAACAGTTAGGGTAAAGGTTAAGTGTTAGGGTTAGGGATTAGTGATTAGGGTTTTTGGTTAGTGTTAGGGTTAGCGGTTAGGAGTTAGTGTTTTATGAAGGGGTATGGTTAGAATTAGGATTGGGGTTAGAGTTAGCGTGAGGTGTAGGGGTTAGGTTTAGGTGTTAGGTTTAGGGTAAAAGGATAGGATTAGGGTTACGGGTTGGGCTTAGGTTTATTGATAAAGTTTACTGCTAGGGTTAGGGATAGGGTTCAGGCTTAGCTTTAGGGGTTCTGGTTAGGGTTAGGTGTTAGGTTAGTGCCAGGGTTAGGTCTAGTCTTGAGGGTAAGGTTTAGGGTTAGCTTTAAGAGCTAGGGTTAGGTTTAATGGTTAGGATTAGGATTAGGGTTAAGGTTTAAGGTAAGGCTTAGGGGTTAGGGTGAAGGCTTAGGGTCAAGGGTTAGGGTTTTTGTTAGGCATAGCGTTGGGGTTAGAAGTAAGGGTTACTGTCAGTGTTAGGGTTGTAGGTAGGGTTACGGTTAGGGTTAGCGGTTTAGAATTAGGGTTAGGGATTAGGTGTCACAGTGATGACTAGGAGATAGGGTTAGAATTATGGGATAGGGGTTGTTCTCAGGAAATGGGTTATGCATTAACGTTAGGATAAGAGGTTAAAGTTAGGCGCACGGTGAGGTTTACGTGTTAAGGGGAGAAATAGGAACAGGGTTGGGTGTTATGTTCAGGGTTAGGGTTATCTGTTAAAGGTATTGTTTATGCTTAGCACACGGGCCCTGTCTGCATTAGGCGGGCGGGGGGAGTTTAGGGGGCTGGGATTGTACCCGGGAACCCACTCTATCATACTCTGGGTATGGGCCCGTGGGTTTCATGGAGGACACAGTGGTAGAGCCTCCTTTCACGCATGGCATGGGAGGATTGCAGGCTTTCTAAACTCTAAGAAAGCAAGAAGTCTGAGAATTAGATTTAGGGTTAGGATTATGGTTAGGGTTAAGGATGAAGTTTAGTGTTAGGGTGAGGGCTTAGGGTTAGGGATTAGGGTTAGGGTTAAAGGTTACTCTTAGGTTTAACGGTTCCACTGTGGTTTAGGGTTGAGGTTTACGGTTAGGGTTAAGATGAGGGGTTAGGGTTTGGTACAGCGTTAGAGTTATGTATTAGGTTTAGTGTTGAAGATAGGATTAGGGTTAGGATTAAAGGTTAGCGTGAGAGTTAACGCTTAGGTTTAAGGTTAAGAGTTAGGGTTTAGGGTTAGGTTTAGGGTTAGTGTTAATTTTAGGGTTAGAGTTATGTGCTATGGTTTGTGTTAGCGGTTAGGGTTAGGTTTACTGGTGACGGTTAGGGTTACGTTTAGGGGTTAGCATTAGGGTTAGGGTTAGGGTTAAGGGATAGGATTAGGGTTAAGTGTTGGGCTTAGGGTTAGGGTTTAGTGTTAGGGTTAGCATTAAGGATTAGGGTTAGGGTCAGGGTTAAATGCTTGGGTGCGGGTAATGGTTAGCGTCAGGGTTAAGGTTCACGGATAGGGTTAGTGTTAAGGGTTACGGGTAGGTTTAGGGTTCAGGGTTAGAGTTAGCATTAGTACTTAAGTTTAGGATTAGGCGGTAGGATAGATTTAGGGTTAGATCTAGGCGTTAGGGTAAGGGCTAGCGTTAGGGTTAAGAGACAGGGTTAGGTTTAATGCTTAGGATTAGGGTTAGGGTTTGGGGTTAAAATAAGTGTTATGGGTTAGGTTTAAGGATGAAAGGTTAGGGTTATTTTTAGCTGTAGTGTTAGGTTTAGGGATAAGGGATCCCATTAGCATTAAGGGTCTTCCTTACTGTAGGGTTAAGGGTTAGGCTTAGAGTTAAAGGTTAAGGTTAGGGTCAGTGTTAAGATTTAGGGTGAGGGTTAACGGTTAGGGTAAAGGTTAAGCGTTAGGGTTAGGGATTAGTGATTAGGGTTTCTGGTTAGTGTTAGGGTTAGCGGTTAGGAGTTGGTGTTTTATGAAGGGGTATGGTTAGATTTAGGATTGGGGTTAGAGTTAGGGTGAGGTACAGGGGTTAGGATTAGGGGTTAGTTTTAGGGTAAAAGGATAGGATTAGGGTTACGGGTTGGGCTTAGGTTTAGGGTTAAAGTTTACTGCTAGGGTTAGGGATAGGGTTCAGGCTTAGCTTTAGGGGTTCTGGTTAGGGTTAGGTGTTAGGTTAGTGTCAGGGTTAGGTCTAGTCGTGAGGGTAAGGTTTAGGGTTAGCTTTAAGAGCTAGGGTTAGGTTTAATGGTTAGGATTAGGATTAGGGTTAAGGGTTAGGGTAAGGCTTAGGGGTTAGGGTGAAGGGTTAGGGTGCAGGGTTAGGGTTTTTGTTAGGCATAGCGTTGGGGTTAGAAGTAAGGTTTACTGTCAGTGTTAGGGTTGTAGGTAGGGTTACGGTTAGGGTTAGCGGTTTAGAATTAGGGTTAGGGATTAGGTGTCACAGTGATGACTAGGAGATAGGGTTATTATTATGGGATAGGGGTTTTTCTCAGGAAATGGGTTATGCATTAACGTTAGGATAAGAGGTTAAAGTTAGGCGCACGGTGAGGTTTACGTGTTAAGGGGAGAAATAGGAACAGGGTTGGGTGTTATGTTCAGGGTTAGGGTTCTCTGTTAAAGGTATTGTTTATGCTTAGCGCACGGGCCCTGTCTGCATTAGGCGGGCGGGGGGAGTTTAGGGGGCTGGGATTGTACCCGGGATCCCACTCTATCATACTCTGTGTATTGGCCCGTGGGTTTCATGCAGGACACAGTGGTAGAGCCTCCTTTCACGCATGGCATGGGAGGATTGCAGGCTTTGTAAACTCTAAGAAAGCAAGAAGTCTGAGAATTAGATTTAGGGTTAGGATTATGGTTAGGGTTAAGGATGAAGTTTAGTGTTAGGGTGAGGGCTTAGGGTTAGGGATTAGGGTTAGGGTTAAAGGTTACTCTTAATTTTAACGGTTACACTTTGGTTTAGGGTTGAGGTTTACGGTTAGGGTTAAGATGAGGGGTTAGGGTTAGGTACAGGGTTAGGGTTAAGCGTTAGGTTTAGGGTTGAAGATTAGGATTAGGGTTAGGATTAAAGGTTAGTGTGAGAGTTAACGCTTAGGGTTAAGGTTAAGAGTTAGGGTTTAGGGATAGGTTTAAGGTTAGGGTTAGTTTTAGGGTTAGAGTTATGTGCTATTGTTTGTGTTAGAGGTTAGGGTTAGGTTTACTGGTCACAGTGAGGGTTACGTTTAGGGGTTAACATTAGGGTTAGGGTTAAGGGATATGATTAGCGTTAAGTGTTGGTCTTAGGGTGAGGGTTTAGTGTTAGGGTTAGCATTAAGGATTAGGTTTAGGGTCAGGGTTAAATGCTTGGGTGCGGGTAATGTTTAGGGTCAGGGTTTAGGTTCACGGATAGGGTTAGTGTTAAGGGTTACGGGTAGGTTTAGGGTTCAGGGTTAGTGTTAGGATTAGTGCTTAAGGTTAGGATTAGGGTTAGGGTTAGGGTTAGGGTTAGCGATTTAGAATTAAGGTTAGGGATTAGGTGTCACAGTGATGACTAGGAGATAGGGTTAGAATTATGGGATAGGGGTTGTTCTCAGGAAATGGGTTATGCATTAACGTTAGCAAAAGAGGTTAAGTTAGGCGCACGGTGAGGTTTACGTGTTAAGGGGAGAAATAGGAACAGGGTTGGGTGTTATGTTCAGGGTTAGGGTTCTCTGTTAAAGGTATTGTTTATGCTTAGCGCACGGGCCCTGTCTGCATTAGGCGGGCGGGGGGAGTTTAGGGGGCTGGGATTGTACCCGGGAACCCACTCTATCATACTCTGGGTATGGGCCCGTGGGTTTCATGCAGGACACAGTGGTAGAGCCTCCTTTCACGCATGGCATGGGAGGATTGCAGGCTTTCTAAACTCTAAGAAAGCAAGAAGTCTGAGAATTAGATTTAGGGTTAGGATTCTGGTAGGGTTAAGGATGAAGTTTAGTGTTAGGGTGAGGGCTTAGGGTTAGGGATTAGGGTTAGGGTTAAAGGTTACTCTTAGGTTTAACGGTTACACTTTGGTTTAGGGTTGAGGTTTACGGTTAGGGTTAAGATGAGGGGTTAGGGTTTGGTACAGGGTTAGGGTTAAGTGTTAGGTTTAGGGTTGAAGATTAGGATTAGGGTTAGTATTAAAGGTTAGCGTGAGAGTTAACGCTTAGTGTTAAGGTTAACAGTTAGGGTTTAGGGTTAGGTTTAGGGTTAGTTTTAGGGTTAGAGTTATGTGCTATGGTTTGTATTAGAAGTTAGGGTTAGGTTTACTGGTCACGGTTAGGGTTACGTTAAGGGGGTAGCATTAGGGTTAGGGTTAGGGTTAAGGGATAGGATTAGGGATAAGTGTTGGGCTTAGGGTTAGGGTTTAGTGTTAGGGTTAGCATTAAGGATTAGGGTTAGGGTCATGGTTAAATGCTTGGGTGCGGGTAATGGTTAGGGTCAGGGTTAAGGTTCATGGATAGGGTTAGTGTTAAGGGTTATGGGTAGGTTTAGGGTTCAGGGTTAGAGTTAGCATTAGTGCTTAAGGTTAGGATTAGGCGGTAGGTTAGATTTAGGGTTAGATCTAGGCGTTAGGGTAAGGGCTAGCGTTAGGGTTAAGAGATAGGGTTAGGTTTAATGCTTAGGATTAGGGTTAGGGTTTGGGGTTAAAGTAAGTGTTAGGGGTTAGGTTTAAGGATCCAAGGTTAGGGTTATTTTTAGCTGTAGTGTTAGGGTTAGGGATAAGGGATCCCATTAGCATTAACGGTCTTCCTTACTGTAGGGTTAAGGGTTAGGCTTAGAGTTAAAGGTTAAGGTTAGGGTCAGTGTTAAGTTTTAGGGTGAGGGTTAACGGTTAGGGTAAAGGTTAAGCGTTAGCGTTAGGGATTAGTGATTAGGGTTTTTGGTTAGTGTTAGGGTTAGCGGTTAGGAGTTAGTGTTTTATGAAGGGGTATGGTTAGAATTAGGATTAGGGTTAGAGTTAGGGTGAGGTATAGGGGTTAGGTTTAGGGGTTAGTTTTAGGGTAAAAGGATAGGATTAGGGTTACGGGTTCGGCTTAGGTTTAGGGTTAAAGTTTACTGCTAGGGTTAGGGATAGGTTTCAGGGTTAGCTTTAGGGGTTCTGGTTAGTGTTAGGTGTTAGATTAGTGTCAGGGTTAGGTCTAGTCGTGAGGGTAAGGTTTAGGGTTAGCTTTAAGAGCTAGGGTTAGGTTTAATGGTTAGGATTAGGATTAGGGTTAAGGGTTAGGGTAAGGCTTAGGGGTTAGGGTGAAGGGTTAGGGTCAAGGGTTAGGGTTTTTGTTAGGCATAGCGTTGGGGTTAGAAGTAAGCGTTACTGTCAGTGTTAGGGTTGTAAGTAGGGTTACGGTTAGGGTTAGCGGTTTAGAATTAGGGTTAGCGATTAGGTGTCACAGTGATGACTAGGAGATAGGGTTAGAATTATGGGATAGGGGTTGTTCTCAGGAAATGGGTTATGCATTAACGTTAGGATAAGTGGTTAAAGTGAGGCGCACGGTGCGGTTTACGTGTTAAGGGGAGAAATAGGAACAGGGTTGGGTGTTATGTTCAGGGTTAGGGTTATCTGGTAAAGGTATTGTTTATGCTTAGCGCACGTGCCCTGTCTGCATTAGGCGTGCGGGGGGAGTTTAGGGGGCTGGGATTGTACCCGGGATCCCACTCTATCATACTCTGGGTATGGGCCCGTGGGTTTCATGCAGGACGCAGTGGTAGAGCCTCCTTTCACGCATGGCATGGGAGGATTGCAGGCTTTCTAAACTCTAAGAAATCAAGAAGTCTGAGAATTAGATTTAGTGTTAGGATTCTGGTTAGGGTTAAGGATGAAGTTTAGTGTTAGGGTGAGGGCTTAGGGTTAGGGATTAGGGTTAGGGTTAAAGGTTACTCTTAGGTTTAACGGTTACACTTTGGTTTAGGGTTGAGGTTTACGGTTAGGGTTAAGATGAGGGGTTAGGGTTTGGTACAGGGTAAGGGTTAAGTGTTCGGTTTAGGGTTGAATATTAGAATTAGAGTTAGGATTAAAGGTTAGCGTGAGAGTTAACGCTTAGGGTTAAAGATAAGAGTTAGGGTCTAGGGTTAGGGTTAGGGTTAGTTTTAGGGTTAGAGTTATGTGCTATGGTTTGTGTTAGAGGTTAGGGTTAGGTTTACTGGTCATGGTTAGGGTTACGTTTAGGGGTTAGCTTTAGGGTTAGGGTTAGGGTTAGGGTTAAGGGATAGGATTAGGGTTATGTGTTGGGCTTAGGGTTAGGGTTTAGTGTTAAGGTTAGCATTAAGGTTTAGGGTTAGGGTCAGGGTTAAATGCTTGGGTGCGGGTAATGGTTAGGGTCAGGGTTTAGGTTCACGGATAGTGTTAGTGTTAAGGGTTACGGGTGGTTTAGGGTTCAGGGTTAGTGTTAGCATTAGGGCATAAGGTTAGGATTAGGCGGTAGGTTAGATTTAGGGTTAGATCTAGGAGTTAGGGTAAGGGCTAGCGTTAGGGTTAAGAGATAGGTTTAGGTTTAATGCTTAGGATTAGGGTTAGGGTTTGTGGTTAAAGTAAGTGTTAGGGGTTAGGTTTAAGGATCCAAGGTTAGGGTTACTTTTAGCTGTAGTGTTAGGGTTAGGGATAAGGGATCCCATTAGCATTAAGTGTCTTCCTTACTGTAGGGTTAAGGGTTAGGTTTAGAGTTAAAGGTTCAGGTTAGGGTCAGTGTTAAGATTTAGGGTGAGGGTTAACGGTTAGGGTAAAAGTTAAGCCTTAGGGTTAGGGATTAGTGATTAGGGTTTTTGGTTAGTGTTAGGGTTAGCGGTTAGGAGTTAGTGTTTTATGAAGGGGTATGGTTAGAATTAGGATTGGGGTTAGAGTTAGGGTGAGGTATAGGGGTTAGGTTTAGGGGTTAGTTTTAGGGTAAAAGGATAGGATTAGGGTTACAGGTTGGGCTTAGGTTTAGGGTTAAAGTTTACTGCTGGGGTTAGGAATAGGGTTCAGGGTTAGCTTTAGGGGTTCTGGTTAGGGTTAGGTGTTAGGTTAGTGTCAGGGTTAGGTCTAGTCGTGAGGGTAAGGTTTAGGGTTAGCTTTAAGAGCTAGGGTTAGGTTTAATGATTAGGATTAGGATTAGGGTTAAGGGTTAGGGTAAGGCTTAGGGGTTAGGGTGAAGGGTTAGGGTCAAGGGTTAGGGTTTTTGTTAGGCATAGCGTTGGGGTTAGAAGTAAGGGTTACTGTCAGTGTTAGGGTTGTAGGTAGGGTTACGGTTAGGGTTATCGGTTTAGAATTAGGGTTAGGGATTAGGTGTCACAGTGATGACTAGGAGATAGGGTTAGAATTATGGGATAGGGGTTGTTCTCAGGAAATGGGTTATGCATTAACATTAGGATAAGAGGTTAAAGTTAGGCGCACGGTGAGGTTTACGTGTTAAGGGGAGAAATAGGAACAGGGTTGGGTGTTATGTTCAGGGTTAGGGTTATCTGTTAAAGGTATTGTTTATGCTTAGCGCACGGGCCCTGTCTGCATTAGGCGGGCGGGGGGTGTTTAGGGGGCTGGGATTGTACCCGGGAACCCACTCTATCATACTCTGGGTATGGGCCCGTGGGTTTCATGCAGGACGCAGTGGTAGAGCCTCCTTTCACGCATGGCATGGGAGGATTGCAGGCTTTCTAAACTCTAAGAAAGCAAGAAGTCTGAGAATTAGATTTAGGGTTAGGATTCTGGTTAGGGTTAAGGATGAAGTTTAGTGTTAGGGTGAGGGCTTAGGGTTAGGGATTAGGGTTAGGGTTAAAGGTTACTCTTAGGTTTAACGGTTACACTTTGGTTTAGGGTTGAGGTTTACGGTTAGGGTTAAGATGAGGGGTTAGGGTTTGGTACAGGGTTAGGGTTAAGTGTTAGGTTTAGGGTTGAATATTAGGATTAGGGTTAGGATTAAAGGTTAGCGTGAGAGTTAACGCTTAGGGTTAAGGATAAGTGTTAGGGTCTAGGGTTAGGGTTAGGGTTAGTTTTAGGGTTAGAGTTATGTGCTATGGTTTGTGTTAGAGGTTAGGGTTAGGTTTACTGGTCATGGTTAGGGTTACGTTTAGGGTTAGCTTTAGGGTTAGGGTTAGGGATAGGGTTAAGGGATAGGATTAGGGTTAAGTGTTGGGCTTAGGGTTAGGTTTTAGTGTTAAGGTTAGCATTAAGGATTAGGGTTAGGGTCAGGGTTAAATGCTTGGGCGGGGGTAATGGTTAGGGTCAGGGTTTAGGTTGACGGATAGTGTTAGTGTTAACGATTACGGGTAGGTTTAGGGTTCAGGTTTAGTGTTAGCATTTGGGCTTAAGGTTAGGATTAGGCAGTAGGTTAGATTTAGGGTTAGATCTAGGCGTTAAGGTAAGGGCTAGCGTTAGGGTTAAGAGATAGGGTTAGGTTTAATGCTTAGGATTAGGGTTAGGGTTTGGGGTTAAAGTAAGTGTTAGGGGTTAGGTTTAAGGATCCAAGGTTAGGGTTATTTTTAGCTGTAGTGTTAGGGTTAGGGATAAGGGATCCCATTAGCATTAAGGGTCTTCCTTACTGTAGGGTTAAGGGTTAGGCTTAGAGTTAAAGGTTAAGGTTAGGGTCAGTGTTAAGATTTAGGGTGAGGGTTAACGGTTAGGGTAAAGGTTAAGCGTTAGGGTTAGGGATTAGTGATTAGGGTTTTTGGTTAGTGTTAGGGTTAGCGGTTAGGAGTTAGTGTTTTATGAAGGGGTATGGTTAGAATTAGGATTGGGTTTAGAGTTAGGGTGAGGTATAGGGTTTAGGTTTAGGGGTTAGTTTTAGGGTAAAAGGATAGGATTAGAGTTACGGGTTGTGCTTAGGTTTAGGGTTAAAGTTTACTGCTAGGGTTAGGGATAGGGTTCAGGGTTAGCTTTAGTGGTTCTGGTTAGGGTTAGGTGTTAGGTTAGTGTCAGGGTTAGGTCTAGTCGTGAGGGTAAGGTTTAGGGTTAGCTTTAAGAGCTAGGGTTAGGTTTAATGGTTAGGATTAGGATTAGGGTTAAGGGTTAGGGTAAGTCTTAGGGGTTAGGGTGAAGGGTTAGGGTCAAGGGTTAGGGTTTTTGTTAGGCATAGTGTTGGGGTTAGAAGTAAGGGTTACTGTCAGTGTTAGGGTTGTAGGTAGGGTTACGGTTAGGGTTAGCGGTGTAGAATTAGGGTTAGGGATTAGGTGTCACAGTGATGACTAGGAGATAGGGTTAGAATTATGGGATAGGGGTTGTTCTCAGGAAATGGGTTATGCATTAACGTTAGGATAAGAGGATAAAGTTAGGCGCACGGTGAGATTTACGTGTTAAGGGGAGAAATAGGAACAGGGTTGGGTGTTATGTTCAGGGTTAGGGTTATCTGTTAAAGGTATTGTTTATGCTTAGCGCACGGGCCCTGTCTGCATTAGGCGGGCGGGCGGAGTTTAGGGTGCTGGGATTGTACCCAGGAACCCACTCTATCATACTCTGGGTATGGGCCCGTGGGTTTCATGCAGGACACAGTGGTAGAGCCTCCTTTCACGCATGGCATGGGAGGATTGCAGGCTTTCTAAACTCTAAGGAAGCAAGAAAGTCTGAAAATTAGGTTTAGGGTTAGGATTCTGGTTAGGGTTAAGGATGAAGTTTAGTGTTAGGGTGAAGGCTTAGGGTTAGGGAATAGGGTTAGGGTTAAAAGTTACTCTTAGGTTTAACGGTTACACTTTGGTTTAAGGTTGAGGTTTACGGTAGGGTTAAGATGAGGGGTTAGGGTTTGGTACAGGTTTAGGGTTAAGTGTTAGGTTTAGGGCTGAAGATTAGGATTAGGTTTAGGATTAAAGGTTAGCGTCAGAGTTAACGCTTAGGGTTAAGTTTAAGAGTTAGGGTTTAGGGTTAGGGTTAGGGTTAGGGTTAGTATTAGGGTTAGAGTTATGTGCTATGGTTTGTGTTAGAGGTTAGGGTTAGGTTTACTGGTCACGGTTAGGGTTACGTTTAGGGGGTAGCATTAGGGTTAGGGTTAGGTTTAAGGGATAGGATAAGGGATAAGTGTTGGGTTAGGGTTAGGGTTTAGTGTTAGGGTTAGCATTAAGGATTAGGGTTAGGGTCAGGGTTAAATGCTTGGGTGCGGGTAATGGTTAGGGTCAGGGTTAAGGTTCACGGATAGGGTTAGTGTTAAGGATTACGGGTAGGTATAGGGTTCAGGGTTAGTGTTAGCATTAGGGCTTAAGGTTAAGATTAGGCGGTAGGTTAGATTTAGGGTTAGATCTAGGCGTTAGGGTAAGGGCTAGCGTTAGGGTTAAGAGATAGGGTTAGGTTTTATGCTTAGGATTAGGGTTAGGGTTTGGGGTTAAAGTAAGTGTTAGGGCTTACGTTTAAGGATCGAAGGTTAGTGTTATTTTTAGCTGTAGTGTTAGGGTTAGGGATAAGGGATCCCATTAGCATTAAGGGTCTTCCTTACTGTAGGGTTAAGGGTTAGGCTTAGAGTTAAAGGTTAAGGTTAGGGTCAGTGTTAAGATTTAGGGTGAGGGTTAACGGTTAGGGTAAAGGTTAAGCGTTAGGGTTAGGGATTATTGATTAGGGTTTTTGGTTAGTGTTGGGGTTAGCGGTTATGAATTAGTGTTTTATGAAGGGGTATGGTTAGAATTAGGATTGGGGTTAGAGTTAGGGTGAGGTATAGGGGTTAGGTTTAGGGGTTAGTTTTAGGGTAAAAGGATAGGATTAGGGTTACGGGTTGTGCTTAGGTTTAGGGTTAAAGTTTACTGCTGGGGTTAGGGATAGGGTTCAGGGTTAGCTTTAGGGGTTCTGGTTAGGGTTAGGTGTTAGGTTAGTGTCAGGGTTAGGTCTAGTCGTGAGGGTAAGGTTTAGGGTTAGCTTTAAGAGCTAGGGTTAGGTTTAATGGTTAGGATTAGGATTAGGGTTAAGGGTTAGGGTAAGGCTTAGGGGTTAGGGTGAAGGGTTAGGGTTCTTGTTAGGCATAGCGTTGGGGTTAGAAGTAAGGGTTACTGTCAGTGTTAGGGTTGTAGGTAGGGTTACGGTTAGGGTTAGCGGTTTAGAATTAGGGTTAGGGATTAGGTGTCACAGTGATCACTAGGAGATAGGGTTAGAATTATGGGATAGGGGTTGTTCTCAGGAAATGCGTTATGCATTAACGTTAGGATAAGAGGTTAAAGTTAGGCGCACGGTGAGGTTTACGTGTTAAGGGGAGAAATAGGAACAGGGTTGGGTGTTACGTTCAGGGTTAGGGTTATCTGTAAAAGGTATTGTTTATGCTTAGCGCACGGGCCCTGTCTGCATTAGGCGGGCGGGGGGAGTTTAGGGGGCTGGGATTGTACCCGGGAACCCACTCTATCATACTCTGGGTATCGGCCCGTGGGTTTCATGCAGGACACAGTGGTAGAACCTCCTTTGACGCATTGCATGGGAGGATTGCAGGCTTTCTAAACTCTAAGAAAGCAAGAAGTCTGAGAATTAGATTTAGGGTTAGGATTCTGGTTAGGGTTAAGGATGAAGTTTAGTGTTAGGGTGAGGGCTTAGGGTTAGGGATTAGGGTTAGGGTTAAAGGTTACTCTTAGGTTTAACGGTTACACTTTGGTTTCGGGTTGAGGTTTACGGTTAGGGTTAAGATGAGGGGTTAGGGTTTGGTACAGGGTTAGGGTTAAGTGTTAGGTTTAGGGTTCAAGATTAGGATTAGGGTTAGGATTAAAGGTTAGCGTGAGAGTTAATGCTTAGGGTTAAGGTTAAGAGTTAGGGTTTAGAGTTAGATTTACGGTTAGTTTTAGGGTTAGAGTTATGTGCTATGGTTTGTGTTAGAGGTTAGGGTTAGGTTTACTGGTCACGGTTAGGGTTACGTTTAGGGGGTAGCATTAGGGTTATGGTCAGGGTTAGGGTTAGGGGATAGGATTAGGGATAAGTGTTGGGCTTAGGGTTAGGGTTTAGTGTTAGGGTTAGCATTAAGGATTAGGGTTAGGGTCAGGGTTAAATGCTTGGGTGCGGGTAATGGTTAGGGTCAGGGTTAAGGTTCACGGATAGGGTTAGTGTTAAGTGTTACGGGTAGGTTTAGGGTTCAGGGTTAGAGTTAGCATTAGTGCTTAAGGTTAGGATTAGGCGGTAGGTTAGACTTAGGGTTAGATCTAGGCCTTAGGGTAAGGGCTAGCGTTAGGGTTAAGAGATAGGGTTAGGTTTAATGCTTAGGATTAGGGTTAGGGTTTGGGGTTAAAGTAAGTGTTAGGGGTTAGGTTTAAGGATCCAAGGTTAGGGTTATTTTTAGCTGTAGTGTTAGGGTTAGGGATAAGGGATCCCATTAGCATTAAGGGTCTTCCTTACTGTAGGGTTAAGGGTTAGGCTTAGAGTTAAAGGTTAAGTTTAGGGTCAGTATTAAGATTTAGGGTGAGGGTTAACGGTTAGGGTAAAGGTTAAGCGTAAGGGTTAGGGTTTAGTGATTAGGGTTTTTGGTTAGTGTTAGGGTTAGCGGTTAGGAGTTAGTGTTTTATGAAGGGGTATGGTTAGAATTAGTATTGGGGTTAGAGTTAGGGTGAGGTATAGGGGTTAGGTTTAGGGGTTAGTTTTAGGGTAAAAGGATAGGATTAGGGTTTCGGGTTGGGCTTAGGTTTAGGGTTAAAGTTACTACTAGGGTTAGCGATAGGGTTCAGGTTTAGCTTTAGGGGTTCTGGTTAGGGTTAGGTGTTAGGTTAGTGTCAGGGTTAGGTCTAGTCGTGAGGGTAAGGTTTAGAGTTAGCTTTAAGAGCTAGGGTTAGGTTTAATGGTTAGGATTAGGATTAGGGTTAAGGGTTAGGTTAAGGCTTAGGGGTTAGGGTGAAGGGTTAGGGTTCTTGTTAAGCATAGCGTTGGGGTTAGAAGTAAGCGTTACTGTCAGTGTTAGGGTTGTAGGTAGGGTTACGGTTAGGGTTAGCGGTTCAGAATTAGGGTTAGGGATTAGGTGTCACAGTGATGACTAGGAGATAGGGTTAGAATTATGGGATAGGGGTTGTTGTCAGGAAATGGGTTATGCATTAACGTTAGGATAAGAGGTTAAAGTTAGGCGCACGGTGAGGTTTACGTGTTAAGGGGAGAAATAGGAACAGGGTTGGGTGTTATGTTCAGGGTTAGGGTTATCTGTTAAAGGTATTGTTTATGCTTAGCGCACGGGCCCTGTCTGCATTAAGCCGGCGGGGGGAGTTTAGGGGGCTGGGATTGTACCCGGGAAGCCACTCTATCATACTCTGGGTATGGGCCCGTGGGTTTCATGCAGGACACAGTGGTAGAGCCTCCTTTCACGCATGGCATGGGAGGATTGCAGGCTTTCTAAACTCTAAGAAAGCAAGAAGTCTCAGAATTAGATTTAGGGTTAGGATTCTGGTTAGGGTTAAGGATGAAGTTTAGTGTTAGGGTGAGGGCTTAGGGTTAGGGATTAGGGTTAGGGTTAAAGGTTACTCTTAGGTTTAACGGTTACACTTTGGTTTCGGGTTGAGGTTTACGGTTAGGGTTAAGATGAGGGGTTAGGGTTTGTACAGGGTTAGGGTTAAGTGTTAGGTTTAGGGTTGAAGATTAGGATTAGGGTTAGGATTAAAGGTTAGCGTGAGAGTTAACGCTTAGGGTTAAGGTTAAGAGTTAGGGTTTAGGGTTAGGGTTAGGGTTAGTTTTAGGGTTAGAGTTATGTGCTATGGTTTGTGTTAGAGGTTAGGGTTAGGTTTACTGGTCACGGTTAGGGTTACGTTTAGGGGGTAGCATTAGGGTTAGGGTTAGGGTTAAGGGATAGGATTAGGGTTAAGTGTTGGGTTTAGGGTTAGGGCTTAGTGTTAGGTTTATCATTAAGGATTAGGGTTAGAATCAGGGTATAATGCTTGGGTGCGGGTAATGGTTAGGGTCAGGGTTAAGGTTCACGGATAGGGTTAGTGTTAAGGGTTATGGGTAGGTTTACGGTTCAGGGTTAGTGTTAGCATTAGGGCTTAAGATTAGGATTAGGCGAGAGGTTAGATTTAGGGTTAGATCTAGGCTTTAGGGTAAGGGCTAGCGTTAGGGTTAAGAGATAGGGTTAGGTTTAATGCTTAGGATTAGGGTTAGGGTTTGGGGTTAAAGTAAGTGTTAGGGGTTAGGTTTAAGGATCCAAGGTTAGGGTTATTTTTAGCTGTAGTGTTAGGGTTAGGGATAAGGGATCCCATTAGCATTAAGGGTCTTCCTTACTGTAGGGTTAAGGGTTAGGCTTAGAGTTAAAGTTTAAGGTTAGGGTCAGTGTTAAGATTTAGGGTGAGGGTTAACGGTTAGGGTAAAGGTTAAGCGTTAGGGTTAGGGATTAGTCATTAGGGTTTTTGGTTAGTGTTAGGGTTAGCGGTTAGGAGTTAGTGTTTTATGAAGGGGTATGGTTAGAATTAGGATTGGGGTTAGAGTTAGGGTGAGGTATAGGGGTTAGGTTTAGGAGTTAGTTTTAGGGTAAAAGGATAGGACTAGGGTTACGGGTTGGGCTTAGGTTTAGGGTTAAAGTTTAGTGCTGGGGTTAGGGATAGGGTTCAGGGTTAGCTTTAGGGGTTCTGGTTAGGGTTAGGTGTTAGGTTAGTGTCAGGGTTAGGTCTAGTCGTGAGGGTAAGGTTTTGGGTTAGCTTTAAGAGCTAGGGTTAGGTTTAATGGTTAGGATTAGGATTAGGGTTAAGGGTTAGGGTAAGGCTTAGGGGTTAGGGTGAACGGTTAGGGTCAAGGGTTAGGGTTTTTGTTAGGCATAGCGTTGGGGTTAGAAGTAAGGGTTACTGTCAGTGTTAGGGTTGTAGGTAGGGTTACGGTTAGGGTTAGCGGTTTAGAATTAGGGTTAGGGATTAGGTGTCACAGTGATGACTAGGAGATAGGGTTAGAATTATGGGATGGGGTTGTTCTCAGGAAATGGGTTATGCATTAACGTTAGGATAAGAGGTTAAAGTTAGGCGCACGGTGAGGTTTACGTGTTAAGGGGAGAAATAGGAACAGGGTTGGGTGTTATGTTCAGGGTTAGGGTTATCTGTTAAAGGTATTGTTTATGCTTAGCGCACGGGCCCTGTCTGCATTAGGCGGGCGGGGGGAGTTTAGGGGGCTGGGATTGTACCCGGGAACCCACTCTATCATACTCTGGGTATGAGCCCGTGGGTTTCATGCAGGACACAGTGGTAGAGCCTCCTTTCACGCATGGCATGGGAGGATTGCAGGCTTTCTAAACTCTAAGAAAGCAAGAAGTCTGAGAATTAGATTTAGGGTTAGGATTCTGGTTAGGGTTAAGGATGAAGTTTAGTGTTAGGGTGAGGGCTTAGGGTTAGGGATTAGGGTTAGGGTTAAAGGTTACTCTTAGGTTTAACGGTTACACTTTGGTTTAGGGTTGAGGTTTAAGGTTAGGGTTAAGATGAGGGGTTAGGTTTTGGTACAGGGTTAGGGTTAAGTGTTAGGTTTAGGGTTGAAGATTAGGATTAGGGTTAGGATTAAATGTTAGCGTGAGAGTTAACGCTTAGGGTTAAGGTTAAGAGTTAGGGTTTAGGGTTAGGGTTAGGGTTAGGGTTAGTTTTAGGGTTAGAGTTATGTGCTATGGTTTGTGTTAGAGGTTAGGGTTAGGTTTACTGGTCACGGTTAGGGTTACGTTTAGGGGTTAGCATTAGGGTTAGGGTTAGGGTTAAGGGATAGGATTAGGGATAAGTGTTGGGCTTAGGGTTAGGGTTTAGTGTTAGGGTTAGCATTAAGGATTAGGGTTAGGGTCAGGGTTAAATGGTTGGGTGCGTGTAATGGTTAGGGTCAGGTTAAGGTTCACGGATAGGGTTAGTTTTAATGGTTACAGGTAGGTTTAGGGTTCAGGGTTAGTGTTAGCATTAGGGCTTAAGGTTAGGATTAGGCGGTAGGTTAGATTTAGGGTTAGATCTAGGCGTTAGGGTAAGGGCTAGCGTTAGGGTTAAGAGATAGGGTTAGGTTTAATGCTTAGGATTAGGGTTAGGGTTTGGGGTTAAAGTAAGTGTTAGGGGTTAGGTTTAAGGATCCAAGGTTAGGGTTATTTTTAGCTGTAGTGTTAGGGTTAGGGATAAGGGATCCCATTAGCATTAAGGGTCTTCCTTACTGTAGGGTTAAGGGTTAGGCTTAGAGTTAAAGGTTAAGGTTAGGGTCAGTGTTAAGATTTAGGGTGAGGGTTAACGGTTTGTGTAAAGGTTAAGCGTTAGGGTTAGGGATTAGTGATTAGGGTTTTTGGTTAGTGTTAGGGTTAGTGGTTAGGAGTTAGTGTTTTATGAAGGGGTATGGTTAGAATTAGGGTTGTTGTTAGTGTTAGGGTGAGGTATACGGGTTAGTTTTAGGGGTTAGTTTTAGGGTAAAAGGATAGGATTAGGGTTACGGGTTGGGCTTAGGTTTAGGGTTAAAGTTTACTGCTGGGGTTAGGAATAGGGTTCAGGGTTAGCTTTAGGGGTTCTGGTTAGGGTTAGGTGTTAGGTTAGTGTCAGGGTTAGGTCTAGTCGTGAGGGTAAGGTTTAGGGTTAGCTTTAAGAGCTAAGGTTAGGTTTAATGGTTAGGATTAGGATTAGGGTTAAGGGTTAGGGTAAGGCTTAGGGGTTAGGGTGAAGGGTTAGGGTCAAGGGTTAGGGTTTTTGTTAGGCATAGCGTTGGGTTTAGAATAAGGGTTACTGTCAGTGTTAGGGTTGTAGGTAGGGTTACGGTTAGGGTTAGCGGTTTAGAATTAGGGTTAGGGATTAGGTGTCACAGTGATGACTAGGAGATAGGGTTAGAATTATGTGATAGGGGTTGTTCTCAGGAAATGGGTTATGCATTCCCCTTAGGATAAGAGGTTAAAGTTAGGCGCACGGTGAGGTTTACGTGTTAAGGGGAGAAATAGGAACAGAGTTGGGTGTTATGTTCAGGGTTAGGGTTATCTGTTAAAGGTATTGTTTATGCTTAGCGCACGGGCCCTGTCGGCATTAGGCGGGCGGGGGGAGTTTAGCGGGTTGGGATTGTACCCGGGAACCCACTCTATCATACTCTGGGTATGGGCCCGTGGGTTTCATGCGGGACACAGTGGTAGAGCCTCCTTTCACGCATGGCATGGGAGGATTTCAGGCTTTCTAAACTCTAAGAAAGCAAGAAGTCTGAGAATTAGATTTAGTGTTAGGATTCTGGTTAGGGTTAAGGATGAAGTTTAGTGTTAGGGTGAGGGCTTAGGGTTAGGGATTAGGGTTAGGGTTAAAGGTTACTCTTAGGTTTATCGGTTACACTTTGGTTTAGGGTTGAGGTTTACGGTTAGGGTTAAGATGAGGGGTTAGGGTTTGGTACAGGGTTAGGGTTAAGTGTTAGGTTTAGGGTTGAAGATTAGGATTAGGGTTAGGATTAAAGGTTAGCGTGAGAGTTAACGCTTAGGGTTAAGGTTAAGAGTTAGGGTTTAGGGTTAGGGTTAGGGTTAGTTTTAGGGTTAGAGTTATGTGCTATGGTTTGTGTTAGAGGTGAGGGTTAGGTTTACTGGTCACGGTTAGGGTTACGTTTAGGGGGTAGCATTAGGGTTAGGGTTAGGGTTAAGGGATAGGATTAGGGTTAAGTGTTGGGCTTAGGGTTAGGGCTTAGTGTTAGGTTTATCATTAAGGATTAGGGTTAGAATCAGGGTTAAATGCTTGGGTGCGGGTAATGTTTAGGGTCAGGGTTAAGGTTCACGGATAGGGTTAGTGTTAAGGGTTACGGGTATGTTTAGGGTTCAGGGTTAGTGTTAGCATTAGGGCTTAAGGATAGGATTAGGCGGTAGGTTAGATTTAGGGTTAGATCTAGGCGTTAGGGTAAGGGCTAGCGTTAGGGTTAAGAGGTAGGGTTAGGTTTAATGGTTAGGATTAGGGTTAGGGTTTGGGGTTAAAGTAAGTGTTAGGGGTTAGGTTTAAGGATCCAAGGTTAGGGTTATTTTTAGCTGTAGTGTTAGGGTTAGGGATAAGGGATCCCATTAGCATTAAGGGTCTTCCTTACTGTAGGGTTAAGGGTTAGGCTTAGAGTTAAAGGTGAAGGTTAGGGTCAGTGTTAAGATTTAGGTTGAGGGTTAACGGTGAGGGTTAACAGTTAGGGTAAAGGTTAAGCGTTAGGGTTAGGGATTAGTGATTAGGGTTTTTGGTTAGTGTTAGGGTTAGCGGTTAGGAGTTAGTGTTTTATGAAGGGGTATGGTTAGAATTAGGATTGGGGTTAGAGTTAGGGTGAGGTATAGGGGTTAGGTTTAGGACTTAGTTTTAGGGTAAAAGGATAGGACTAGGGTTACGGGTTGGGCTTAGGTATAGGGTTAAAGTTTACTGCTAGGGTTAGGGAGAGGGTTCAGGGTTAGCTTTAGGGGTTCTGGTTAGGTTAGGTGTTAGGTTAGTGTCAGGGTTAGGTCTAGTCGTGAGGGTAAGGTTTAGGGTTAGCTTTAAGAGCTAGGGTTAGGTTTAATGGTTAGGATTAGGATTAGGGTTAAGGGTTAGGGTAAGGCTTAGGGGTTAGGGTGAAGGGTTAGGGTTTTTATTAGGCATAGCGTTGGGGTTAGAAGTAAGGGTTACTGTCAGTGTTAGGGTTGTAGGTAGGGTTACGGTTAGGGTTAGCGGTTTAGAATTAGGGTTAGGGATTAGGTGTCACAGTGATCACTAGGAGATAGGGTTAGAATTATGGGATAGGGGTTGTTCTCAGGAAATGCGTTATGCATTAACGTTAGGATAAGAGGTTAAAGTTAGGCGCACGGTGAGGTTTACGTGTTAAGGGGAGAAATAGGAACAGGGTTGGGTGTTACGTTCAGGGTTAGGGTTATCTGTTAAAGGTATTGTTTATGCTTAGCGCACGGGCCCTGTCTGCATTAGGCGGGCGGGGGGAGTTTAGGGGGCTGGGATTGTACCCGGGAACCCACTCTATCATACTCTGGGTATGGGCCCGTGGGTTTCATGCAGGGCACAGTGGTAGAGCCTCCTTTGACGCATTGCATGGGAGGATTGCAGGCTTTCTAAACTCTAAGAAAGCAAGAAGTCTGAGAATTAGATTTAGGGTTAGGATTATGGTTAGGGTTAAGGATGAAGTTTAGTGTTAGGGTGAGGGCTTAGGGTTAGGGATTAGGGTTAGGGTTAAAGGTTACTCTTAGTTTTAACGGTTACACTTTGGTTTCGGGTTGAGGTTTACGGTTAGGGTTAAGATGAGGGGTTAGGGTTTGGTACAGGGTTAGGGTTAAGTGTTAGGTTTAGGGTTGAAGATTAGGATTAGGGTTAGGATTAAAGGTTAGCGTGAGAGTTAATGCTTGGGGTTAAGGTTAAGAGTTAGGGTTTAGAGTTAGAGTTACGGTTAGTTTTAGGGTTAGAGTTATGTGCTATGGTTTGTGTTAGATGTTAGGGTTAGGTTTACTGTTCACGGTTAGGGTTACGTTTAGGGGGTAGTTTTAGGGTTATGGTTAGGGTTAGGGTTAGGGGATAGGATTAGGGATAAGTGTTGGGTTAGGGTTAGGGTTTAATGTTAGGGTTAGCATTAAGGATTAGGGTTAGGGTCAGGGTTAAATGCTTGGGTGCGGGTAATGGTTAGGGTCAGGGTTAAGGTTCACGGATAGGGTTAGTGTTAAGGGTTACGGGTAGGTTTAGGGTTCAGGGTTAGTGTTAGCATTAGGGCTTAAGGTTAGGATTAGGCGGTAGGTTAGATTTAAGGTTAGATCTAGGCGTTAGGGTAAGGGCTAGCGTTAGGGTTAAGAGATAGGTTTAGGTTTAATGCTTAGGATTAGGGTTAGGGTTTGGGGTTAAAGTAAGTGTTAGGGGTCAGGTTTAAGGATCCAAGGTTAGGGTTATTTTTAGCTGTAGTGTTAGGGTTAGGGAGAGGGATCCCATTAGCATTAAGGGTCTTCCTTACTGTAGGGTTAA